>NW_016803334.1:603177-607545 GCF_001698545.2 Rhinopithecus bieti
TCTCTCTCTACATCCTTTTTAAGGATATATATATATATATTATATATATATATATGTTGTTTTGTGGTCTTCTCTTCCTCCTTTCCTTCATCCTGTCTTCTTTTTAGTCAAATGGTTTTCTCTGATTATATCTTCTGATTTCTTGCTTTTTAGTTTTGTGAATATTTGGTAGTTTTTTTTTTAATTTGAGATTACCATGAGACTTGCAAATATCTCATAATCCATTAAACTGAGGACAGCATTGCCTGCATAAACCAAACACAGACACACACAAATAAGGAAAGATAAAATTAACAAAAGCTCTCTACTTTCACTTCCTTCTCCCACTTTTTAGCTTTTATTTTTCTATTTATTGTACTATCTCCGTCTTGAAAAGTTGTAGTAGTTATAACTTTAATAGGTTCATCTTTAGTCTTTCTACTCAACATATGAGTAATTTCACACTACAATCATCGTGTTATAATATTCTGTGGCTGTCTGTTAACTATTACCAGTGAGTTTTGCACTTGACATTACTTCTTATTGCTCATTAACAATTTTGTTTCATATTGAAGAATTCCCTTTAGAATTTCTTATAGAACAGGTCTGGTATTGATAAAATCCTTTAGTTTTTGTTTTTCTGGGAAAGACTGTATTTGTCCTTCATGTTTGAAAGATATTTATGCTGGATATACTATTTTAGGATAAAAAAATTTTCCAAACACTTTATATATGTCATGTCCTGACACTCTCTCCTAACCTGTATGATTTCTACTGAATTGTCTACTGCCAGACTTATTGGAGCTCCATTCTATATTATTTGTTTCTTTTCTATTTCTGCTTTATGGGTCTCTTTTATACTTGACTTTTGGGAATTTGATTATTAAGTGTCTTGAGGTTGTCTTATTTGATATAAATCTGCTTGATGTTCTATAACTTTCTTGTCCTTGAATATCAACATTTTTCTCTAGGTTTGTGAAGTTCTCCCTGATTATTTCTTTGAATATACTTTCTACCTCTGTATCGCTCTCTACATCCTCTTTAAGGCCAATAACTCTTAAATCTATTAATTTGAGGGCACTTCTTAGGACTTGTGAGTTTATTTTATCCTTTTTCTTTCTACTTTGATCTCTACTGACTGTTTATTTTCAAATAGCCTGTCTTCAAGCTTACTAAATTTTTCTTCTGCTTGTTCTACTTTGCTGGTAAGAGACTCCTCTTCTATTTATCAATCAATGAATCAGTCATCTATGTATGTACATATGTACCTATCTATCTACAGTTGTTTCTTGACATCCATGGGAGATTAGTTCCAGTACCTCCCACAAATACCAAAATCTGTAGATGCTCAAGTTTCTTTTATAAAATGGTGTAGTATTTGCAAATTACTTATGCACATCCTCCCATAAAATTCGAATAATCTCTAGATTATTTATAGTACCTAGTACAATATAAATAATCTGTGTATAGTTGTACAGTTTCTTTTAGGCAATAATGGCTAGAAAAAAAGTCTATCCATGATCACTACAAAAGCTTTTTTTAAAAAAATTCAAGCTTTCAATCTGTGATGGTTGAATTTATTCCCTTTATACCTATACATATATAATATATACATAGGTAGAGATGTATATAGACAGTATGTAAGGTGGATACATTTTAAAATTCTATCAAAACTATTTCTTTGACCTATAGGTTCTTTAGAAGGATGTGTTTAATCTGTATTTGCACAATTTTCTACTTTCTGTTGTTATTTATTCCTAATTTAATTGCATTTGATTCTAAATGTGTTAGAGTATAACTCCAGTGCATGACAGAATTAGGGGAAACTACACTTTCATGAGTTTTACCTCCTTCTTGGAAATTACCAGGTTTCCATGGTGAGGATCCAAGAGATATCTTTTTATGGCTTTAACAAGAAAGAGAAAGAAAATTAACAGCTCTTGCTCATATTATTTTTCTACAGAGAACATTTCCTTTGCTTCTTGTAGCAAGTTGGTGTAGCAGAAAATTGACTTAGTCTAATCAGTAACTGAGTATTTGAAGCTATGCTTCATTCTTTGTTAAGGCTGGACTATTTCATGTTCACCTCTATTCCCATATCATAGCCCTTGTAGGTTTGAACTGAAAATTCTTGGGTATTTAGCAGATCTGCCACTTTTGTTGACAATGAAATCCTAAATTTTCCATCTATCTTTGAGTCTAAGGAAAGCTTTATTCATATTCCAGGTTCTTAGTGGCCTCTCTTGACTTGGCAAAGCTTCAAAGAAATACGTGCTGCCAAATGCTGTGTTCATTTCCCTGAGCTTTTACTCTGCAGAATCTTGAATCGTCAAGTGCTTGTTGCCCTTTTTCTGTATCTTCTAACACATTTTTTATACTTATCCAACTTTCCTGCTTTTGTAGAGAAACTGGTCTGAATAAAGGCATTCTACTTTTACCAGAAAGGAAAGCTTAGCACGTCTCTTAAAAATCTTCCCATATAACATTTTTTATTTTTAACAGAATTCTGATATACCAATGTTTTAAATCACCTGTCTAGTTAAGTGGTAGGATATGAACACAGACCAAAACTTATTATTAATTTTAAGATGTTTCCATTTTTATTTATTTAACATTTTAGTGTATTAATTTTTTAATATGTTTTATGGGATACAATGACTAACCAGATACAAAAGGACCTTTTGTTACAAAGTTAACAGTATGGTGTGGAAGATAGAAGATTAAGGAAGCAACACACAATATAGAATGTTTACTGTAGTAGGTCTGCAAAGATACAGCAGAAGCATTCAATTTTGGGAAGAAAAACAACAAAGCATGATCCTTATATTTAACCTGAGAATGACGTATAAATAAGAATAAATGATAAGGTTTCGAACCTGCAGGAAATCAAATAATATTTTAACTTGAGAAAATATTGCATACATATTTCTTAGACAAGTTTTATAAAATAAATGTAGTTTACTGTGGCTAATACATACTCTAAGGGTGGGCATGGGGAACCAGGAAAATAGTTGGAAGAGGTATATGGTGTTAAAAATTTGAACATGGGCAATTGTTATTGATAGAATTATACAATCTAATAAATCTAAGCTGGAAACATCAGTATAAATAGATGTTTAGCTGAATGTAGGAATATATGGATGCATCTAAAAGTATTTATAAACAGGATAATAAACACATATGTATTCCTTTGCTCTGTAACTTAGATGACTGTGAAGCAAAAACATCTCTGTAGTAATTAGCATTTAATAGATCTGGAATATAGCCGTTGGTTTCTAATATCATCCTCAAAAAATATTACAACAAAAATAAAACCAGTAACCAGAGATTCGCGAAGAGATGTTTTAGGGCTGGAGCAGGAAATACACAAGGTGAACGTGGAGCATCTTGTCTTGCTAGAAAGTATGGAAGTGCTAAAAAAAAGAATACCTACACTGATGAAGGTATGTCAAAGCAACACAGGAGACAACTGAAAGAGCTCCCAAAAGACAAAACAAAAATTTCAGGAAAAAAATAATAAAGTAGCATTGAATTATAGCCAAAAATAGAAAAATCAATATTCCTGACTTTATATTTATATAAAAAGATGAATGAATGAAAAAATTGAAGCAGAATAAGCAATTTATGCAAATACTTTGTCCTTCATTAGGGCGTCCTTCATTAGATTGTGACTCCCTACTATATCAATAATGATAATATCACTCTGACGAAGAGTACAACATAAAAGTGTGGGGAAAATAATAACTTCACGGTAGAGAAACCTGAGAAACACTGCCTCAGCCAGGTTAACAACAATGATGAGTCAAGTTGATAGTATGTACCCATTTTAAGATATGATGCAAGTAGCACTTTACCATTGCAGCCTTCCTCCAAAAACTCATAACCCCAATCTAATCATGTGAAAAACATGAGAAAATCCTCAGTGAGGAACACTCTACAAAGGAGTTGAACGTTACTCCTTCCAACTGTCAAGGTCATCAAAATCAATGAAAATCAGAGAAGCTTTTTGAATTAAGAAGAATTTAGGAAACATGAAAACTAAGGACCCTGAGATATCCTAAATGGGGTCTTGGAACAGAAAAAGATATTAGGTAAAAAACTAAAATTTCTAAATAAAGCATGGATGGTACTAATCTAATAACGTATTGATATTGTAGTAAATGTATGTAAGGTACCGTACTAACATAAGATGTTAATAATTATAGAAACGGGGTATGGAATCAATGGAAATTCTCTGTGATGCTTTGACTACTTTTCCATAAATATAATCCTATTCATATATTATTTACATATACAATATATAAATAATATAATACATCGTATATTATATAAAATATATTAAATATTACATATCATATATTATATTGCATATAATGTATAATATATTTT
>NW_016803334.1:611206-615485 GCF_001698545.2 Rhinopithecus bieti
TTCTAATTCTGTGAAAAATGTCAATGGTAGCTTGCTGGGAATAGCACTGAATCTAAAAATTTCTTTGAACAGTGTGGCCGTTTTCATGATATTGATTCTTCCTATCCACGAGCATGATTTTTTTTTTTTAAATTTGTTTGTATCTTCTCTTATTTCCTTGAGCAGCAGTTTGTAGTTTTCCTTGGAGACGCCCTTCCTGTCCCTTGTACATTGTATTCCTAGGTATTTTATTCTCTTTGTAGCAACTGTGAATGGGAGTTCACTCATGATTTGGCTCTCTGCTTGTCTATTATTTGTGTACTAATGCTTGTGATGTTTGCACATTGATTTTGTATCCTGAGACTTTGCTGAAGTTGCTTACCAGGCCTACCTTACAAGAACTCCTGAAGCACTAAATATGAAAAGGGAAAACCAGTACCAGCCACTGCAAAAACACATTAAAATATGAAGACCTATGACCCTATGAAGAAACTGCATCAACTAATTTGCAAAATAAGTAGCTAGCATACTTTTCTTAATGTCAATACTAAATTTTATGATCATGTAAAACAGTGACCTAAAGAGAGAAGTAGCTCACTTATTGAGGTTTTCCCCTACAAAATAATGTGGCCATAGTCACACCATTATAAAATAATAATGTTGTGAAACTGGATAGTCATGGAAAATTGTTAAGCATTAGGAAGTCTGAACAAATTTGAAGCTAACTAGTTATTGTTAGCCATCTAACAGAAGTAAATGAATTATTTATCTGTAAAGGGTTTTTCTAGCAAGGTCAAGAATACTACTGTACTACCAAGCGTAAGGTATACAGAGTGAAAGCAGAGATCATGAGCAGGGAAAACTAGAAAAAAACCTCAGT
This sequence comes from Rhinopithecus bieti, assembly GCF_001698545.2. Lineage (NCBI taxonomy): Eukaryota > Metazoa > Chordata > Mammalia > Primates > Cercopithecidae > Rhinopithecus > Rhinopithecus bieti. The sequence continues at coordinate 612,066 of NW_016803334.1, forward strand.
TGCTCTATTAGTGCTCTGCAGAAGTATCTTTTGCAGGATTATTTATCTCCAGCTTTCCTTTATTTTGTAACCCACACTGCTCAGCAAAGTATACTGCCCTAATATACTTTGCAGAATTATTCCTTTTTCAGTAGGTTTGACTTGGGTAGAACAAGCATTTAAAAAAGTCAAGAAGCAAGAAATGAAAGNATATATAATGTATATACACCCTCAGTGAGGAACATTCTACAGAATACTTGAACATTCTTCCTTGCAATTATCAAGGTCATCAAAATTAATGAAAATCAGAGAAGCCTTCGTAATTAAGAGGAATTTGAGATGAGGTCTCACTGTAACCCAGGCTGGAGTGCAGTGGCATATTACAGCTCACCAAAGCTTTCAACTCCTGGGTTTAAGTAATCCTCTTGCCTCAGCCTCCTGAGTCACTGGAATTACAGGCAAGATTCACAGCACCTGGCTGAGATTCAGAATTTTAAAATAACTGTATAAAAAAAGTAAGAAATTGAACTAGAGAAAGAAAGATTATAAATGTTAAATAAAAATGTACTATTCATTGATTGGTTTTCTTTCCTCCCTACTGCTCATACCCAGTGAAAATATAATTCCTGGGTTGTTTATCACCAAGTTCTTTGTTCTAGAATATTACCTAAAGCATAATGCTATATATTCCCAATATTTATAAGTGGAAATATATAATGGGTTTACAATTGAAGGAATGCAATAGAAATCCAGGGTGATGGAAGTAGAGAAAAGTCTTACTGATAAAGAGAATTTGGGATTTACAAAATAGATGTTTTTCTAGATTATTGTAAAATAAATTTACCAGCATTAAAAATTCACTTTTATTAGTCTTAAGGCAACATTTTAAATGAATTATGAGGGCTAATAGTGAGGTAAACAGATGACACTGAGCACAGAGACAACTTCCTGTCAAAGTAGTTCACAACCAAAAGTAGGTTTTTAAAAGTGAACAAAAGTGATTTTTCTGTGTAAATTCACATCTCTGTTGAAAGAGGTGTCACATTTTGATGGAAGCTACACATGGAATAAAAAAGGAAAGTTGGGGAAGAAAAAGCGTAGTGGAAGTTTGTGTTTTATTCTATAGAGAAAATATAAAACTTGGCAATAAGAATTGGCTCTTTTAAAATGACATCGTTAAGAAATAAAACTAAATGCTAAGGGATGGTAAAGTTCATATTTTTTACTCAAACTTCAGTGTGAGTTTTGGAGGTTGACACAGAAACGGTATGATAATTCTTGCCATTAATTTTATTTTTTGTTTATTTCTCCTTGGCTTACTGATGGGGCAAGATAAAATTAGAATGCTTTCCTTTGGATAATATCAGCAAGAAAAATCTCTCTTAATAAATCATATTACACTTTTATTGGGTTCAAAGAAAGCCTGCATTTCAGTTTCAAGACCATACTTATTGAACTTAACTTTTGACAATTCAATTTGGTTTCTAAATTAAGTGTATACATAAACTCATGCCATACCAAATTTTTAAATAACATAGATTTTATTTTGTTTTGGACTTTTTTATGTCTGATGTCATTTTAAAACATTTAACCTTCTCTAAGTAACACACTGCTATTCATAAACTAAATCAAATAAAAGCTAAATTATTAAGTCTTTAAACAAAACTATGCATTTAAAATTTGAACCCTCTAACATTAAGCCCATTAATAATATAAAAATTTAATCAGACGTCTTTAAACATTTGATGGCATAAGTCGTAGTGATGTTTTAACACGTAAAGAAAACAAAATTATCATAATGAGTTCTAAAACAGATTACTGACACTTATTACCCAAACTGACTTGCTAAAAGGAGATTAACCTTCAATGAATTTAAATTTGCTTCTTGTATTATTATTATTCTATTATTATATAATTTACTTCAGATTCTGGAAATACATGTGCAGAGTGGAGGTTTGTTGCATAGGTATACATGTGCCATGGTGGTTTGCTGCACCTATCAACCCATCGTCTAGGATTTAAGCCCAGCATGCATTAGGTATTTGTCCTAATGCTCTCCCTCCCCTGCCCCCTGAGCCTCCAACAGGCCCTGGTATGTTATGTTACCTTTCCTGTGTCCATTTGTCTCATCGTTCAACTCCCACTTTTGAGTGAAAACATACGGTGTTTGATTTTCTGTTCCTGTGTTTGCTGAAAATGATAGTTTCCACCTTCATCCGTGTCTCTGTAAGGGACATAAACTCATTCTTTTTTATGGCTGTATGGTATTCCATAGTATATATGTGCCATATTTTCTTTATCCAGTCTATAATTGATGGACATTTGAGTTGGTTCCAAGTATTTGCTATTGTAAATAGTGTTGCAATAAACATATGCATGCATGTGTCTTTATAGTAGAATGATTTATAATCTTTTGGTTATACACACAGTAATTGAATTGTTGGGTCAAATGGTATTTCTGGTTCTAGATCACTGAGGAATTGCCACACTGTCTTCCATGGTGGTTGAACTAATTTACATTCCCACCAACAGTGCAAAAGCATTCCTATTTCTCCACATCCTTGCCAGAATCTGTTATTTCCTGCCTTTTTAATGATCACCATTCTAACTGGCATGAGATCGTATTTCATCGTGATTTTGATTTGCATTTCTCTAATAACCAGTGATGATGAGCCTTTTTTCATGTTTGTTGGCTGCATAAATGTCTTCTTTGGAGAAGTGTCTGTTTATATTCTTTGCCCACTTTTTGATGGGGTTGTTTTATTCTTGTAAATTTGTTTAAGTTCCTTGTAGATTTTGGATATTAGCTCTCTGTCGATGGATAGATTGCAAGAATTTTCTTCCATTCTGTGGGTTTTCTGTTCATTCTGATGATAGTTTCTTTTGCTATGCAGAAGCTTTCTAGTTTTATTAGATCCTGTTTGTCAATTTTGGCTTTTGTTGCAGTTACTTTTGGTATTTTGATCTTTAAGTATTTGCCCATGACTATGTCCTGGATGGTATGCCTAGGTTTTCTTCTAGGGTTTTTATGGTTTTAGGTTTCATGTTAAGTCTTCAATCCCTCTTGAGTTAATTTTTGTATAAGGTGTAAGGAAGGATTCCAGTTTCTGTTTTCTGCATATGGCTAGCCAGTTTTTCCAGCACCATTTGTTAAAAAAGTGTTCCCCATTGCTTGATTTTGTCAGGTTTGTTGAAGATCAGATTGTTGTGAATGTGTAGTGTTATTTCTGAGGCCTCTGTTCTGTTCTGCTGGTCTATATATCTGTTTTGATATTAGTGCCATGCTGTTTTGGTTACTGTAACCTTGTAGTATAGTTTGAAGTCAGGTAGCATGATGCTTCTAGCTTTGGTTTTTTTTTTGCTTAGGATTGTCTTGGCTATACAGGCTCTTTTTTGTTTCCATGTGAAATGTAAAGTAGTTTTTTTTTTTTTTTTTTTTTT
>NW_016803334.1:617190-621936 GCF_001698545.2 Rhinopithecus bieti
AAAAAAAGACAATCTATGTAATAAAGCAGAAAACTGTTTTGAAAATTTAGTCAATTAGCTCAAGAACTTTTTCTGGGATTTTAAAGAAAATGAAAACAATGATAACTAAATACATAACTAAAAAGACAAAAAAATCTAATATAGGTATAATTAGAAAAGCAGATAAAAGTAGTCAAGAAAAAAATTGAAGCAGATTAAAAGTATTTAAATCAAAATTGAATTTACAATTAGAATTAGAATTCAAATTAGAATTAGAATTTTTAAATTAGAATTAAACTCAAAATTAAATTAGCCATGGATTTTAAATTAGAATTGGAATATGTAAAATAGCATTTAACATTATTCAAATTTTAATAAAATACCAAAATTACCTGCATTATATTTGAGTTTGTGGTTCAATTACTTATGTGGCCAACAGCATAACTGGCTACAATGTTCATAGGATATTTATCAGTGAGTAGACATGTGCAATTGCCTTGGTACTATGCAATTATGAGTGCTTCCTGAGTATCCACAACTAGTTTTCTTCTACATTATAGGGTACTGAGTCCAATGGGTTTGACAAAGGCCTGTAATACAATGTTAAATTTAAGATGATCAGTTCCATTTACGACATTTAAAAGTTTTCAGTTACAAGAAAATCAGCATATGTATGATATATTCTATACCACCATAAGTCAGTCTGACCAAAGGAAAAATATAGGTGCATAGAGAGTACAATCCAGTACCAAACTTTTAAACTTCATCATACTGTCACTAAAAAATGTTTCATGAAATATTTAATGGATATTTATTTTCTGCAAGATGTATTCTAGGCACTGAAATTACAACCTTAAAGAAGAAAACAGTATTATTAGCCTCATGAATATTTCAGTAAAGAATCAATAAAAATTAAGATGTGTCAATTCCATGAAATATAAAAATAAATCATACATAAGTACATAAGGATAAAACAATTGTTTCACCAAAACCAGTAGCAATTTTAAAAGAAGCCAGACAGAAAGACATGTTTAGCAAAGTGGCAACAACTGTACTTAAACCTAGTTCTTTTTTTTTTTTTTTTTTGCGACAGAGTCTCGCTCTGTCGCCCAGGCTAGAGTGAGTGGCGCCATCTTGGCTCACTGCAAGCTCCGCCTCCCAGGTTCCCGGCATTCTCCTGCCTCAGCCTCCCGAGTAGCTGGGACCACAGGCGCCGCCACCTCGCCAGGCTAATTCTTTGTATTTTTAGTAGATACGGGGTTTCACCGTGTTAGCCAGGATAGTCTCTATCTCCTGACCTTGGGATCTGCCTGCCTCAGTCTCCCAAAGTGCTGCGATTGCAGGCACTTATAGCTAGTTCTTAATAGAAATTATAATATCTGTGGAAAACTGAATATGTTATTCAAATAAAAGAATAAAAATAAATCTGGCCAGAATTATAAGAGAAAAATCAAGACAGTGTGGTATTGTGGAATCTAAAACAAAATTGTCAATGCAGTCAATGCCATGAAAGTTCAAATAAGATGAATATAGAATTGTGTATCAGATTTAACTAAGTGATAACTATATCAAAAATGTTGATTAACTTTATAGTTTAATTTCCACTACAGGCACAAGACTATGATGTTCTAGTATCTGATTAATCCTTACTTTATGATAACATTAGAGTGGGATCCTGCCAGGCACGGTGGCTCACGCCTGTAATCCCAGCACTTTGGGAGGCCGAGGCGGGCGAATCATGAGGTCAGGAGACCGAGACCATCTGGCTAACATGGTGAATCTCTCCTAAAAATACAAAGAATTAGCGGGGCGCGGTGGCGGTGCCTGTGGTCCCAGCTACTCCGGAGGCTGAGGCAGGAGAATGGTGGGAACCCGGAGGCGGAGCTTGCAGTGAGCCAAGATGGCGCCACTCACTCCAGCCTGAGTGCGACAAAGCGAGATTACCTCTAAAAAAAAAAAAAAAAAAAAAAAAAAAAAAAAAGCATGATCCATGAGTTTTTTGTAGCTGTTATGTTAGAAAAAAACCACAAAACTCTTTTTGTTTAATAATTAACATATCTAGTCCAATGAATTTTTTTTAATCTTCCAAATTTAACTTGAGCTGCTATTTATTGTCTTTGTATTTGGAGAACACATAGGACAGGCAAACTCTAATAATACATTCAAGGTGTGTTGCAACTTTTTTTGTGTTTCTGTGCTAGGAGTTTTACTCCTCCTTCAATAGTCACTATTCTGTTTCAACTTTCCTGAAGAATAGAAAGAAAAAATTGCAAAGTTAAAGTTGTAGTTGATTTAAAAAAAAATGTTTTAATAACTGATAAGAAAAAGACGACAGAATTAGTGAGAATATAGATGTTTTAACAGTATGATTAAAAATATTGACATAAATGACATGAATTGTTCACTTTACTACTTGCACAATATTTCCCTTTTTAATTCCCTGTGGATTCATTATAAAAAATAATCATATGATGGACCATAAAGCCAAACTCATCGAATATCTGAAATGCAAATAATACAAAGTATATTTCTTCTCACTGTAGATGGTAAAAGTCTGTGACAAAATCATTACTTTAAAATGTCCAGTTATTTCTATATTCAACAATACACTTTAAAATAATCTATGAGTCAAATAAAAAGTTATAAAGAAAATTAGAGAATGTACTAAACTTGATATAATAAAACGACATATCAAAACTTAATAGAATGTAGCTATACCAATGCCTTGATAAGATTTAGAATCTTTTAATGCTTTGGAATCTATAGTTTTAGTTTTATATAGTTCATAATTGTATATGTAATAGTTTTAAATGTTTATATTAAACATTATATTATAAAATAATATGGATATTGACAAAGGTATAACGTAAGTTGTATTTTAAAATAAGAACCACAAAATAATGATAATTCATTGGTAACTATCTTTCATTAGAGAGAGAGAAAAAAAGAAAACATAAATAATACAGCAAAACTTAGAAAACAAACAAAATTGAATATATTGAAAGCCTAAATACTAAAGCAATGTGAATAATTAAACACTACCTATGCTACTTATTAACAGTACCAGTGTCATCTCACTTTAAAATATATAAAACAATTCCCAGAAAAAAATATTTATCGAATTCTGCTTCAGATTAAAATGCTATAGCCTTTTCCACTTCGGTATAAAAATCCAGTCTTTGGTTATATTATCTGTTTTCCTGGTAAAATAATAGTGTGACACGTATTAAAATATACCAAGTAACATTGCTCCTAACATATCACTGGTAAATTTCATATAGAATGAGAAGATCTTGAGATGAAATATAAATATCTAATGATATGTGTTTTATCTTATAAATAGCATGTCACTTCTGGAAAAATTGAAAGCTAGGCCTGTGGTATTACTAGCTTCTCTGAAACATTAGACCTTTAAACTAGAGATTTTAAAATTATGTCAATCTTTGTGTCTGCATGATAGGTAGTACCTCTCCTAATACCTATGTGGACATTTCCATTTTAACTGCTTCTAGGACTCTTGCTGTTGAATAGTATCTCTTGACAGTCCTACTAAATTGCTGTTGGTTTCTTTTTTTGTTTGTTGTTTCCTGCTAATATACTTCTGAATATACTGTTCATAAGTGTGGCTTATAGTAGACTTGTGAGCCTGAATGTTTAGGGAAAATGGAAGAGAACTTTTAAAATGTTACAGATGAAGAAGCTTGTGACAGACCAATATTTCCAAGAAGAACTAAGAGCTGGATAATTAAAATTACATATAGTTGGAGACAGTCATCATAGAGCTACTAAAGCAATTATTGTAATAGGGAGGGACATTATGAGAAGATGAATCACAGAATATAAATATAAATATACACGTTTAATATTAATAAACAAATATTTGAAAGCTGCATTTTTTCCCTCAGGCATTTGCTGATCTGGGAATCAGAGCAAGGCACTAAAAATCCAGACTTTTCTCAGGCAGATATTGGTTCCTGGAGGAAAGAGAAACAATGTTTTTGATTGTGTTTTAGGGTGATAGAGGAAACAAAAAATGGTGATCTCATGTTCTTTAAAGGGGAACAGCTCATTTATCTTTAAGACACCTGCAAAATATGACATTTGTAAAACACATATGACACGTTTTTAAAAAGTGAGACACTTGCAAATGTATGAAGGTGAACAGTTGGGAGGGTAAACAGAAAAATTAAGATGTCAACTCCATGAAATATAAATAACAAGAAAATCCTATATAATTACATAAGCACAAAATAATTGTTTTACCAAAACAAATAGAAATTTTAAAAGAAACCAGACAGAAAGGACACATTCTTAGCAAAGTAGCAACAACTTGACATACAGCTAGTTCTTAATAGAAATTATAAAATTTATAGAAAATGAAATACCACATGTACTGGTATTAGATAAATGGTAACTCTGTAGTTTATGCTCAGTGAAAATGTCATTCAATAATGAAAAAAAATAAAAGAATGTTTTTCTTTTTTTTTAAGAAAATAAGTAATGGGAGGATTTGCCATCAGTAAGCACATCCTAAAAAAATGCCAAGTAATATTTCGAAGTGGAAATAATTTCATAGAGAACCTCCTACTTAAAAGAAGAAATGAGTTAAAACAACACTTGGACACAGAAAGGGGAACGTCACACAACCGGAGCCTGTTGTGGGGTGGGGGGAGGGGGGAGGGATAGCATTAGGAGATATACCTAATGTAAATGATGAGTTGATGGGTGCAGCACAGCAACATGGCACATGTATACATATGTAACAAA
>NW_016803334.1:624436-661692 GCF_001698545.2 Rhinopithecus bieti
ATGAAAATAAAAATAACTTATGAAATAAAAATACATATAAAACAGAAAATGTAAGAGGAAGAAATAAATTAAAAATTGCTACATAAGTTTAAATGTTCTAAAATTCTAGAATGGTAAAGTTATAATTAGTATTTAATAATCCAAGAATATTATTTGTAATCTGTAATGTAACCATGAAAAAAATGATAGAATGATGAAAATCATACAACATAACAGAAAGAAAAATAGATAAATAAAAGAATCCAAATAATTATAAAGAAGGCAAAAACTCAAGAGAAAGAATAATAAAAGGACCATAGATTAAACAGAGCAGAAGCCGCAGTATTGTGAAGATGAACCCACTTGTGTCAACAATCGCTTTAACTCTAAATTAACCAGATATTCCCATTTAAAGACTAAGATTTTCATACCGAATTCTCATACTCTTCCTTCTCCTCTTAGTAATAATAAAATTAACAATAATAATAATTAGAGGAAGAGGAAGAAAAAGAAGAAGAAAGCTTGAATCTGTCTAAAGAAGACAATTTTGTCTTGGTGTGAGTAATGGTAGCATAGTACATGCATACTTAAAATTTCTTAAGCTATGACTTAATTTTCATGAACTTATGAGCATGGTTTTATACCTCAATATTTGTTAATGTAACAAAATAAGAATACCTAATAATACTAAAAAATTTTTAAATGGAATAATTTACACAAGATATCATGTGGTAATTATTGTAAATCTATAGTTGTTTGTTGAACAATACTTACTCAAGGATAGAGATAAATAAAAACCAAAACAACATGGCCACTATGAGACCATACGATTTAATTTATATTAAAAAAAAGGAAGAATTAATTGATATTGTTAAAAGCTAAGAAAATATGCAATTGTGACTGAGTTTCTGTATCACTGTGTTTTTTTTAAGTGATTTTGGGTTATTGGTTATGTATAATATATACTAGATAAAAGATAATGTCTATTGTATATAATAATATATATAATATATAGTAGATGTAAATTTGTGACTTGTGCAGTTTTCTATATATGCTTATGTTAAATGTCAATAAAATATGTATCCAAAAGTTACGTTGTAGTCTTTTTATAAAAGACATAATGACAAAGAAATTTAAAAAACTGTAAATAGGCAAATATATTTCAGGCAAATTTTCAGATGAAAAGTAAGAGTGATAAAATTAATATTAGATTATGAATCAGAGCAACATGGTTCAAAGTCCTAGTGGATTCTCTGATGGTTCACTCCCCCTTTTCTCTGCCAGCCCAACCATTTTGCAATTCTTATGAATATTGTTTTCTAATTTCGCATGGTTAAGTTTTTCATTGGGCACCGTCTTTAGCCACAGGAACTACTTTATACAAGAATGTTCATTTCCAAGCAGCAGTCAGTGGCCCATGACTGGCTGCTAACTCATGTGTAAAATGTGCCACCCTGTATCTCAATGTGAGATGACTCTGAGACACACCACATCTCCAGAGAGCCTTCAGGATTGGCTGGGGCCTCAGCTATAATTACACTGGAAGTCCGTGTCACTCTTGACTCAATCCTCCTGTTTTCACTTCCTATAAAGGCATATCACCTGACAAAACTCATTTATAAACATTGTGCACAGAATTTATTTATTTCAAAATCTATTTCCAGAAACCCTTGCTAGGGTAGAGTGATTTTTACGTGATTTTTGAGTGTGCTTAATAATTAGGACTGCACTATTCCACAAGAATTTTGAGCCAATTAAGAAAGACAATCAAGTGGTAGACAAATATCAAGGTATCAGCTTTATTATCAATAGAACCACATTGGAAAATATGACTTATATGTGTAACAAAAGTGGACACATCAAATTACACTGATTTACTCTCAGCCCTCTCTGCCCCCTTCATGTCAATTACTGCAGAAATCACAGGCACACACAAAGCTTATTCACACACAAAGCTTATCATTCATTGTAAACTGGGTGCCATTATACCAGTGACCGTAAGATAACCTCTCTGAGGGAAGGTCGGATCCTAAGGAGGAAATGGAGAGAGAGTCGGAGATGCCCCTGCCAAGTCCCTTAATTCAAAATAATGAAGAAGTATCATACCCACTCTAGGAAAAGCATGAGCGAAAGAGAGAGGACTGGGCTGTGCTTCTAAAGAAAGTACGTTTTTCTCCTAACAATGTTGATAACATGTAAAAGCAATAAAATGAAATATTCTAATTAGGGAGAGATGATGCTGTGGCCCTGAGGTCTATTTTTCATGTTTTCATTCACTCCTTCATTCAGTAAATGCTTATTTTGTGTCCTTTATATATCAGGCACTATGAGCTATTGATCTAGTTTCCATATTTAGGGATAAATCCTACTAGAATGCAAGTTGCCACATGGGCTGATCTATTGATTAGTCTTTTTTTTTTTTTTAATCTGCCAGTAGTTCAATAAATACTTGCTGAATTAACAAATAATAACTTTAAGAAAAAATACTCTTAGAATTATGTCAATTGTAACATATCCACAAATTTCATTTCACATAATGAACATATAAACTACCAAAATCAATTCAACAAAGAGCAGGAATACTGTCTTAAAACAATAATTATGGAAAAATTGATGAAGTTGGTGATGACACTCCCACAAGAGAATATAACTTCCTTAAATAGAATGATTTGTGAATAAATTCAAATTGGAAAAACCAAATAAAATCTAAGAAATTTAAAATGTTCTAGAGCCTAGGATTAGAGGAAATTTTTTTCAGTTACTTATTGAACTGTAGCATTTCATGATATAGAAACCTAAAAAAAAGAGAACCACAAATGTATATCAATATCACCTTTTCATACTCTTATGAATTCTTAAATAAAATGTCAGTACTAAAATGTTCCAATATATTAAAATAATATAAATCATCATGTAGATTTATAATGTGAAAACAGCGATAATTTAACATTACAACATTTCAGATCTTACTTAAGTAATGCTATTGGTGTTTACTATCTTGCAGAAAAAGCACAAGTGACTGTAAGGAGACTAAACTATGCAAACTCCAAGTTTTAAGAGTCATAGGCTGGGTCCGGTGGCTCATGCCTGTAATCCCAGAACTTTGGGAGGCCAAAGCAGGAGGATTGCTTGAGCCTAGGAGTTTGAGACCTGCCTAGGTAACGTAAGAAGACCCCGTCTCTACAAGTAAATTTTAAAAATTACCGGGCATGGTGGCACATGCCTGTAGTCCCAGCTACTTAAGATGCTGAGGTAATTTAGTCATAATAAAAATCTGATTATTGTTAATTTGTTAAACAACTTGTTTGATTAAAGTTGGAGACAATGAAAAATTATTTAGTCAGATTAAAATGTTTCCTAATTTCATTACAATTTTCAGGACACAATTAATATTATAATCACAAATCTGATTCCTAGCCAAAAAAAAAAACTATTGATTAAGTTCCCTTGGAAATTTCAAAATGAGTAAAATATTTAAGTAAAGAAGAAGCATTTTAAAATTTTTATCACAAATAAGTTAATCCAACAGAATATTGCAAAGTGGCTTTTTTTTTTTTCATCAGTTGTAGACTTTTTAAATAATTTCTTGACAATAGCATTTTTTTATTTTTATTTTTATTATTTTTTTATTATATTATTAAGTTCTAGGGTACATGTGCATAACGTGGCAGGTTTTGTTACATAGTGTAAACTTATGCCATGTTTGGTGGTGCTGCACCCACTCAACTCGTCAGCACCCATCAATTCATCATTTATATCATGTATAACTCCCCAATGCACTCCTCCCTCCTCCCCCCTCCCCATAATGTGGCCATATACACCAATGGAATACTATGCAGCATAAAAAAGGATGAGGTTTGCGTCCTTTGTAGGAACATGGATGCAGCTGGAAACCCATTCCTTGCAAACTATCACAAGAAGAGAAAAAAAACCCAAACACGCATGTCTCACTCATAGGGGGAACTGACAATTGAAGATCACTTGGAGCTCGGGAAGGGAACATCACGCACGGGGGGCATTTTTTTTTTTTTTTTTTAGAGATAAAGTGATTAAGGAATTGGGTTTTTAGCTAGTAATCATGGAATTTTAGCATAAGAGTTTCTTCCATGGAAAGAATCCTTAATAAGTTAAGGAACTAAAGTACTGTAATCAAGATAGTAAATCCATGTTAAGAAGATACATCCCTCCCAGTAAGAATATTGCACTACACTTTCAGGGCAAACAGGTTAGATAAAATCAACTTGCCACCAAGTGTCTGATTGGTCTCTTTTAGAAACGGTACCCTATTGAAACACCATTAAGTTATTTGTTGCAGTGAGGTTAGACAACAGCAGTGGCATTAGTGAGGTCAGCCTTTGGAAGAAGGAGCCTGTGCATTAGATGAATGCATTATCTCTATCCTTGCAATATAGCCTTTGTGTTCATGGGCAAATACTGAGGTACCAAAAGACAGAGGATGGTTTCATCCTCCTCAATCAGAGGAGGACCTCCAGGAGTTGAGTTATTTTGCCAGCTTGGTGAACTCTTTAGTGAGCTGAGTGAATATGAATATGGGCACCAATAGTGTCTGCTGTACTTATTGTCCTCAAGTAATTTTCATACCAAGATCATTGTGCATGCTCCACAGAAACATACATTTCACATTGTAAAAAATTAAATCTTTATTGCTTGCAAAATTTCTTTGACAAACAAGTGGTCAAATGTATTGCTGTCTTGCTACTTAATACTACTGTTGAAGTTTAGAAAGAGGTCTGTCAATAGTCCTTGCCTTATATAAGGTAATGAATAGCACTTTAGTCTCTAGGGCCCTTGAGTATATGAGACTTTTGCTATATTACCTATTTTAAAAGTATGAGAATTACATCTAGACCAAAGAAAGGCACGTCCTACATGGGTTCCCAAAGATGCCACAGGTGAATGGCCAAACGGATCTATAATTCTTTCTCAGATAAATCTTGAGGTGAAGCTGTTATCAGCTAATTCTCTGATATTATTTTGAGAATCTGCTCAATCTTTAATATTTAAATATAACATCGTATTTAGGGACCCTCATAGCCATCCCATCTATCTCCTCCATTCATTCCACAAGTTTGTTCCTTACAAAAGGAAATACTGAAATGCAACTTTCCACATGTTTTTCAGGATGTGCATTTCTGCTTTACTTGATTTTATTTGATATATGGTTCCTTCTTATAGTTGTTGAAATGTTCGACATTTAATCTTCAGTACACCTGTGAATACTACATTTACACAGTTCCAAATGGCAAACCTCTTGTATTTTCCCAAGCAGACAAAAATCATGCAGCTGCTACTGGCTTCTGAGTGTTGTGTATAAATCTCAATCTCAGTTGAGATTGCCATTCACTCTTTCTAGATAATAAGATGGTCCTTCCCTAAAGGTCAGTCTTCATGGTTCTATGTTCATAAATAATTTTTACAGTAGGATATCACACATTTTCACATAACTAGGAGTATCTGTTTCTATTTACAGTTCCTTTTATTTTTTGATCTATCTCTAAGATGATAGGTTTTATCTATGTACTTTTGACATTTTGCTGGCTGTTGAAAGTGGAATAAGATACTCATAAATACAAAAACACAAACAAATACATGTGATTTTCAGATGCTGATTTCACCAGTGATTTTCTTTTCCTATCTCCCAATGTTTTTTGGACTAATGTTGATCTTAAGTAAAGGTTTCCCTGTAACACTCAGTCTTAAAACAACTAATTTCAGAAAAAAAAGAGATGTTGAAATCACACATCTCTAAATTTTCTTGTCTAAAAATTTGTCACCGTGTATTCTGACCCTGTCTTTAGATCTACACATAAAATGTTGTATTGGGATATACATGGTAAAAATATACTTGCAATAAATTCAAGGGAAGGAGTTTGGAAAAATTATTTTTTTATTGAAGCTGCCTGAAACTACTCAAAAAAAGGATGAGTGAGGACAAACAAGCAAGCAAACAGAGCGAAAAACAAAGCAAAACAAACAACAGCAGCAAACCCACACATCAAAACCTGAGGCAGTGCAGGCTCCAAGTGTAGACGAGAACAGTAATTCAATATTATGAGCATTCTTGAAATGCCATCTTCAGGCTTATAGAAAGATAGTTTTAGCAGTCACTTCTATGCATAATGTATCTATAGAAAAATAAGAGACCATCTCTGTGCTTATTGTACTTTTAGTAGTGAAGAAACTTTTAACAACACCCTCCTGTTCAAAACTGGCCAACTTCCTACTCCTTATTGTCAATAATTAAAATTCAATTGCCCATTCCTAAGCAAGTCACAAAACCACTCCACCAGCTAATACTGGTAAATATAATTACCATGACTAATTTAGACACTTGAGGTGAAATAGAATAGAAATGAAATCATGCTGCATATTTTAAATCAATTTTTAAGTTTATAAGTAAGTTGTTTTATATACATTAAAATGCTGACTTTGCAAATTCTTATTACATTGATTAATTTGTTATTTGATTACATAAAATTTGTATGTCAGCAATTACATAATCTTAATTTTTTCACTTCTTTCAAATATATATACTGTTTTTCTTACTGCATCATATAAAACTTCAACAGAATATTAAATAATAGAGACGATAACAGCTTTTATGACTCTGTTTGCAATTTAAGTAAATCCAATTCAAATTCACTTGCATACTAAAAACCAGTATATAAAGAATCAGCACTTGACTAAGGTCCAGAGGAAGAACTGATTCAGGTGTGACTGAAGTGATAACTATGAAGTATATTCTGAGGGATGTTTCTTTCTTTCCACATCTCTCAACTCTGCTTTTATTTGCATGCTATTTTCTTTCTTTCTTACAACAAATGAATTCTTTCACTAAGCCTATAAAATAGATGTCAGCCACTTCAGTTTATAACATCCATTCAGTTTCTAATCCCAAAGCTGGGGAAACGTCTGTACTGAATATGCTGGCATAAATGCCCCAGAGAATGTGCTGATTGGCCCCATTTGGGTTAAGTGTTATTGTTAAATCACTTACTGCATCTAGCGAGGATACTGATGGACTTTTATTAATCAAATCTGGGTCACGGATTTATCACTGAAGATGAGAAAAATAGCCTCACATAGACCATATTGAACACGAGACAGATGATTTCAAAATAAATATTAAATAGGCTGTGCTGTATGTCAGTAAAAAATAAACCACATATCTCAGCGGGTTAACAGAGAAAGTCCATTGTTTACTAATGTTAGTGGTGATGTGGTCATGCGTGTTCTGGTTCCTGCAGTGACTCAGGGACCTAGGATCCTTCCAAGTCTTGAATCTGACATCTTCCAAAAATGGCTGAACATCTCAAAGTATTTCAGCTTGAAGCCAGAGGTGAAGAGAAAAAGTAAGGAAAAGATACAATTTCCTTGGTATGGAATTTACATATCATTTATGGTTATATTTTATTTGTAAGAACTAATCACAGGGGCCCACATAGATGAAATATGTCTTGGAAATGTAGTGTACTCAAAAAGGGAAATCTGTTTGCTGATACTATAACCAGTCTCTTCCGTAGGACTTCGTAGTCAAACTTTATCTGTTCAATATATTAGCATCCAAATTGTTTTCTTACCTTATTGGGCAAATTGTTAGTGCTTCACTATTAACTACTACAATATATGGTGATTTGAAATATAATTATATACTATGGAAAGGAAGGACACTTTCTGCATTGGCAATTTATTATTGTGTAATGAACTTCAAAGGTTAGTAGTTTAAACAGTATGATTTACATTTTCTAATGAGTCTATGGCTTGGCAATCTGGGTGGCTTCTGCTTGTATTCCCTGGGATTGCCTGTGGATGCAGTCATCTGGTAGCTCAACTGAGAATGGGAGGTTCAAGACAGCTTCACTGTTATGTCAGGCAGCTGGTGCTGGTTACTGATTGGGGTGCCCTCAGTGCTCCCTTATTCCCTACTAGGCAAAGTCATCTTCGGAATAGGAAGGCAGTTGTAAAAAGGTGAAAGTGGGAGATGCCATGACTCTTAAGGGTTAGCATCCTGAAGTCATGTACAATTTTTACTACATTCGATTAGTGAAAGAAAGTAGTCCATCCAGCACAGACTCAACAAGGTACAAAGACAGATCCGTCATTTAATGGGAGTGGCAGTGATGTCACTGAAAAATAGGGTAGACACAGGGAAGAGTAGTTTATGCTGGCTCTCAGGATTTTGTTATTTTATTTTGAATTTATATCAGAAATAGATGTTGAGAATTATTAACACTTTTTTGCAATAATTAAGATTATAGTATTCTTATTCTTCTCTAATTTCTAATTGAGAGTACCTATGTGGATGCATCCTCTAAAAGTATATCTTTGTATTCATGGGATAAAACATTTGCTCATGCAGCAGTATATAATAATTACTGAGATTATTGATTCTGAAGTAAGATAAAATGTTTCAGAATCCTTTTTGCTATTCGTCCTAACTGCAGTATTGAGTGAGTTTCTTACTATCCATACATCTCATTTTAATGTTACGTAAACTGGAGATTACAAAACCCATAGTATAAATTTATTAAAATAAAATGAGATAACATATGTAAAGTATTTAGTATATAGTACAAAACATTCTGTATTAATAACTTTTTCAAATGATTACCTATTAGAATCAATTTTCTTTTGCTCACGTGCATCTAATAGTCGGAAGAGACAAGAAAACAAGGAATAGTATTTATCTTCAACAGAAATAAATGGTTCATGTGTTTTTCTCCCTTTCTTATTCCTATAAACTAGTAATGTTTAACATATTCCTTTATTCCAATCAATAAGAGCTTTGTAAAGTCTGAAAAACTCAAACTTTCTTCTATCTTACACATCTCTTTTGATAGATTCACTTCGGGAGTCATGATCATTAGTCTACAATGTTTATCGCTTCTCGGCCTTTTGGCTAAGATCAAGTGTAGTCTATAATGTTTGACAGTGGGTTGCATGTTCTCTGTAATTTAATGTGATTTGCATGTGTGTCCTAGGAGCAGTAAAACTATTTCAGAATTCAATGGGAAAAGATGTGGCCCTTGGGAATCATCTTATTAGCATGCAAGTACAACTCTTCCAGCAAAAGCATGTGTTAAAAGAACAGTGCTTTCAGCAATGCATTGGAAATCCTTTCACCAGTACGCACACACTTTCGTGGAGAAAAGTCATCACTGTGAGATGCTCCATGACACCTCAAGAATTTAAAGAATGACATTCAAGGAATTGACTTGTGCTAACAATTCTAACTGAAATAATTTTTCCACTTTATTTTAAAACCTTCTCACAAAAGGTATATTAGGTTACATGAACAGTCAGTGAAAAAATATTATAAATACATGTTAAATTCTTAAGTGCTCCAGAATAAGCCAGAAAAACTGTTTTCAATTGTTCTTTCATTGTATTTATTTAAGCAATTATGAAACACCAAAATTCATGAGGAAAAAGTCCCCAGATAATTTTAAGACAATAACTACATAGTTGCTTTGTTAATGATTAAGCTGTGCATTTTCTACCAAAGGAATGGTGGTGTATTTTCTATTTTTATGTCAACATTAATGTCAATAAAATCTATAAAATTTATTACAGTTTTAATTCACCTTAAAGTCCATTTAGTATTTCAATGAGCATTTATTAGATATCTATTATGTAAAAAAAAACTATTGTAGTAACCTTATCTTCACATTCTCAATTTCTAATCTCTGTTCCAAATATTCTATCTCAGAAACATAACAAATGCATACCCTACCCTACATTCCAACTTCCATAGGCTGACTGTAAACTTGAAAACATGCTGAGGATCATCATGGAAAACATTCCAGCACTCTAAAAAATATTCATGCGTATTTGTGCCCTATTAAGTGAAGGAGCATGTCTTAACAATGTTTAAATTAAATCCAAAATTCATTTTTAAAAATGATGACCACCCTGGCATGGTGGCTCATGCCTATAATTTCAGCACTTTGGGAGGCCGAGACTTGCAGATCGCTTGAGCCCAGGAGTTCAAGACCAGCCTGGGCAGTATGGACAAACCCCATCTCTACAAAAAAAAAAAAAAAAAAAAAAAAAAATACAAAATCACTTGGCATGGTGGCACATAATCCCATCTCCTCGGGAGGCTGAGATGGGAGAGTCACTTGAGCCCAGGAGGTGGAGGTTGCGTGAGTCAAGGTCAGGCCACTGTATTTTATCCTGGATGACAGAACAAGACTCTGTCTCAAATAATAATAATAATAAAATAACAATTAAAAAAACACAATCAAGTAGATTTTCACGGAATAACTGGATACAACTTTTATTATATCTTTAGCAATTTGGACAAACAGAAACTGAAGTTATTTCCATTTCTTAATTATAGCTTTTCAAGTGTGTAGGTTATATATTTTATTGGTTAATGATATTTATTATTGCCAAGATAATTATAACAAGTGAAGTGAAGAAGGTGGAAATTGTGCTGGAATGAAGAACAATAGGTAAATAAGTAGACTTGCAAATTACATGAATTAGTTGTCATCAGATAAACCAACAGTTTTAGACAGGTTTCATGAGTTGTTTATAAAGCTAAATCTGTGTTTATAAAAACAAAGATCATCAATTTTCATATCATTCTACGTGGAGACGATAGCAAAATAAATATCTGCATATAGTCTGTATAATTTGTGAGAATAGACTTGCCATTGTTTTAAGTCATGAACAAGTAAAATTTAAAAGGAGATAAGCAGGTGGTGAATTGTTGCCTGTATATAAAACACATTCCCAATAAATACGTTGGCCACTCAATTTATCTGCATTTTTAATTTATGCATTTTAACCTATTGGCAACATTTGATAACAATATAAATGATTGTGCATATATAACTGGAGTGAATAATTGTTTAGAATCCCATAATTTCATAACTTTAAACACCTGTGTTTTATACGATGTTGAAAATATAATTCTGATATGGTGTGATTCTTCTCTATATTTGTTTGAATATTTTATATCTCTATCTAATTATTAATACAACAAGATGCCTCTTCATTTATTGTAATCCTATAACATCACTTATATTGACATATTTGGGTACTAACACTTTGCTTTACTTAAAGAGAGCATACATTGTTTTATTTTATAGGTAATGGCTTTTAATGATACTCTTGAGTAAAATTTTGTACAAAGAAACTCACAAGAGGAATATCTTAGTTTTTCATGAGCAGTCATTTTACCATGTACTCCACAGACTCTCCACCCCCACCCCCTCCACCCAAGCCACAGACTGGCACTGGTCCACAGTCTGTTAAGAACCGGGTTGCACAGCAGGAAGTGAGCAGCAGCTGAGGGAGCATTATGACCTGAGTTCCGCTTCCTGTCAGATCAGCGGCATTAGATTCTCATAGGAGGGCAAACACTATTGTGAACTGTGCATGTGAGGGATCTAGGTTCGCGCTCTTTGTGAGAATCCAACAGAAACCATCACCCACTGTGACCCTGGAAAAATTGTCTTCCACGAAACTCGTCCCTGGTGCCAAAATGTTGGGGACCGCTGTTGTAGGTCATAGCTTGCCTGTAGTATTTTCCTACTGAATACAATATTATGTAAATATTGTCTTACAAATGCAGGAAGAAGACTGTAATGTAAGTGGCTTATCTAAGAATCAATATGGAAAGATTGTGATTTATATATATAATTGCATGATTCCATGTGTGCTGCTACCATGTTTAATTGTAATGAAGCCCTGAAATCAAATAGAACATTAACAAACAAACACAAAAATCTCAGAGATTTAATTGGAAACAATTCTAGTTTGGATTTTTTCCAGGTAATAATCTTGTTAAGATATAAAAATTAAAATATGATTTTCAAAATTGTGGAAAAATGGATTAACTTTTATCCAGTCTTCAGTAGAGTTGCAAAGTTTTTCTTTATATTTTGCTATAGTAAGAGTGCTTTATATTGACATGATATTTTATGAGTTTTATCTTTATAAGGCAATTTTGTATGATGGAATTATTTTAATCCTCATATCAACCTTGTTAATATGTTTTAACCTTGCAATTATGGAGGAAAAAAACTGATACTATAAATAGGATACGTGACTCATTCAGGGTCACACAGCTGGCAAGCAGATACAGAAGTCAGAGCAAGATACTTTGACTTTCATGACAGATGGCTTTGCATAATACCCCACACATTCCATCCCAAAGCATGGAGTAAATACATGGGTTCAGTAACTCTCATGTTGTTTGCAACATCTTTGTCATTTGAGGTTATAGAAAGCACTTCTATATTTCATTATTCTAGCTTCAGTTATTCCACATGTACTCCTTTCCTTCACACTAATGTATGCTTTTAATCTATCCTGCTGAATTTCTAGAAAGTCCAAAGAAATATTTCAATATGTTTCCAATAATTTCAACATTATATATGTTCTATATTTTTTATTCTTTTCAAAACAACATTTAACAGATATATAAGCTGGTCCCTTTTGACAAATTTTGGAGTGCTACATGTTATTTTCTCTCCAAATCATATTTTGAAACTGCAAACACATTTACTAAAGATAAGTAATTAAAATTACTTTTTAAAAATCTTTAATTATGTTAAAGTATACAACATAAACATTTTTGACATATGAAAACAAAGAAGAAATTTGCTGCCATCATTACAAATGTGAGTACATTAATTTACAACTCCGAGTGACATCTATCACACCATAGTTTAACCGATTCTTTATTCTTTATCAATCGCGGTTAGGACATGGTATAGTAAGGCGATTCAAGAGCTTACAAAAATTAGTTAGAATCAACATTTACATAATGTCATTATGATAGAAACAACCATGACAAATTGTTTTTAAGGAAGAAGCTCAGAAGATTTTGGAATTACCACATAAAATAAGGTAAACTTGTCTTTGGAAACTAAGACAAATAAATGAAAGATGTTATCTAAAAGATTGTTTGTATCTTGTTTAAAGAAATAATACATTAACAGATTTGTGATTTTCACTAAGTTCTGAAAGATTAATTCATAGTACCAGTATTCTCTTGTATTCTTCCAGTATGGTAAAGATAAAAAGACATCTGATACATTCAATCTTCTTATTACTGCAAAAGTCTACCAGTTGTGTGGCTGAAGGGTTCACTATATTTAATCAGGGCTTGTTGAGAGTAGTTTTTAATACCACTCTTCTTCAGTGTATCCTGAAATATTCCATATATTAATTGGGTTTCAGGTGACTAAGTCCATAAAAATGCTCCCTCAGACAGATAATGATAATTTTGGACACTGATAATGCACACTCTAAGTTAATATATATTTTGCTTTAATGAAAGTAATAACTACCATTTAATAATAACTTCACAAGAATCAAACCCTATATTATATTTATTACAGCACCACCTTATTAGATCATCAACACAAATCTATGAAACCCAATTACAGAAGCGAAAAATGAGCCTTAAAGAGGTTTAGAAACTGACTCAAGGTCATACGACTATTAAATGTCTGCGAAGCAGAGGCTATTTGATCTTTATTATGTTGGGTTATTTTAAGAAACAGTGCAGTAAAGCTCATTTCATCCATGCTTGAAGTATAATGTTGAAAAGTATGTATACACAATCACAAAATATATTTTGGTCTCATATATGATTGTAACCTTGAAAATGCTAAGAGTGGATGTTAAATATTCTTGCCACAAAAATATAACCATGTGAGGTAGTGCATATAATTAGATTTAAAAATTCCCTGAAATACATATACTTCATTTTTTACACAATAGATAAAATTGTGTCAGTTTAAAAAAATATTGAAAATAAAATTTAAAAGAAATTTTGTCACATCAGCATGAAAGACTGTTTCTCTTGAACGAATGTAACTGGTTTGCTTTTAATTTTTGGAACTTTGGATAATTGATCTTATTGTACTTCAGAGCCACATTTGTGAGATACGTTTCTATAATAAATTTGAACTTGTCATTTCAGGAAATAGTGTCTTTTAGACTATTGTTTATTCTCTATCATTATTGTTCCAAATATTTATGCATTGTTGACTTTCTAACAAATTGTATTTCTCTGAGTTAGGTGACACCCAGCAAATAGTGGAATTAGTTAAATGTGTTCCCCAAAGTAACTCAGGATAGGGTCGACTTTTTCAGAAGGAGAAATCTGCTATGTAACTAAGAGTCATCATTTATGTCAGCTTGACCTGTCATAAATTCCAACCTATGTGTCTCTTGACTATTTAGGAAGGACCCGTATAATATTGTACATACCACATACTCTCTGTTTTTGAAATAAATTATAGCAAATATCTTCTAAACCCTGATAAGCATCATGGCTCTAGAAATAATACATCTAGGAATGAGGAAACAGTGAGTTAAATTGCATCCCCCAAAATTCATATCCTCCTGGGTCAACAAATTGTGAACTTATTTGGAAATAGGATCTTTTGCAAGCGTGATTATGTTGAGGTCATATTGATTTAGTATGGCCCCTAAATCCAGTGACTGGTATACTTTTAATAAGTGTAGAAATGTAACTCTCATAAAAACTAGAATAATAAGCAGAAGATGTTTATTGAATATCAGCTGAGAACATGGGCACTTCATGTTAATTAAATATCGCATTACAGATAAATGTTAAACATACAGATTAATGTAATTATTTGATTGCATGAACCTGTGACAGGCAGCCCCATCCACTCCACAACAGGAGACAACTGCAGATGGCAAAAGGACACTGGAAGACGGCCGGTTTAAAAGTTCCTTTTCCATGGATGGCACTATAACAGGGTGTGACAACATTTGTCTCAGTGATTCTTTTGTTCTCTGCTTCCATATCTGATAAAACCTACATTCTGACTGTTTTGAAGGGAATATTAACACATTTAATAAGTAAAATTTCATTTTGGAGACCCAGAAATATTTTAAGTGACCTTATAGATCTCCATAATGATCCATTATGCAGATTCTGACATTTAGTATACTAGGGAAACATTCTTCTAATCTCTGACATTTTTAGGGATGCTTTATAATATTTTAATAGAATGAAAAGATACTCACCTTAAAGAAACTTATATGATAATTGAAGTTATAGAGAAATTAGAATTAAACGACCTCTTTAATTTTAGCCTAAAACCAGCTCTGAAACCTCTATGAGTCTAAAACAATAATAACAATAATGATAATAGTCTTGATTCCATTTTGTTCAAAGATTCAAAAATGACTTCCTGTTTACTTTATTTTGTAACTAAAGTTTAAAGAGCAGGTCAGTCACTATGCTCACTAATGCTATGAACTTTTTACCGTTCACCACTTTTCACTTTTGGAAATTTCTAATAATAATAGCAAGTTTGAGCTAGCAGTTCTTCATAGACTCACATTCAGAGAAACGGAAAAGACTTATGATTCAGGAAAACAATGACCTTTTACTAACAAACATAGTGATATGTAATTTTATTTCTCCCATTGGAGAAACCTGCAACTTCCTGCTAAAGGGCTTTGTGTTCAATATACATTTGCTGGACTGAGATGTGCTATAATTAGAGCTATCACTAAATCATTATCACATTAGACCATTTTCTAGTGCGCCATCCAAAACTCAGTAGGGCAATTCCATCTCTTCTCTGCTGGTGGAGAGCCACCGTAATATCCTACAAGCCAGAGCTGCTCAGCTTCCTACTTGAAAACGCTCTAAAAAGTGCTCTCTGATAGAGGAAAAATTGGTACTTGAATGTGAGGATGCTTCCTGATGAGGAAAAAAAAAAAAGGAAAAAAGAAAGAAAGAAAAAAAAACCTTCAAAGGAGCCTGAAGCAGCTTGGGGCAGTCTTTTATCACTCAGTTAGGAAGGCATGTATGAGGAGACAAGCGAGAAGGAAAAGTTGATTTTAAGTAATTTGGGGAAGAAAATGTGATAGTAGAGGGGCTGAGTGTCTTACAATGAGAAAGATTTGGTACCCGATGACTGAGGGACTGAAAAATAAAATAGAATAAAAAGAATTTGCTACTCAGACAGGGTTTTGCATCCAGCTGGAAGAAAAGAGAGTAAATAATAGAAACTGATTGTCCGGGTTTACTTTTGCATCTCTCTCATTTGCTGTGTATTCCCACAATAAGACTGTACTTCCCCCTTTTCATTCTGTAATCCGTCCTGCCCCACTTAGACCTTCATTCCCAAACTCTTACCTTAAAATCCACACTCCCCTCTTCTACTTCAAAGTTCCAGAAATCAGAGTGTAGTTGCCAGAGTAATTAAAGGGCTCAGGGTTTTAGAAATGTAAATGCAGTTGTAGTATTTAAGGTGGCATTATAGTGTGCAAATAACATTGCATGGGAATTTTAAAAAGAGGTGCCTTGACACTGTGTATCACTGACTAATATTTCCTGGGATCCTCAGCTTTCTCATATGTCAATATTAATATTGGCCCTTCCTACTTCACAGAAATGTTATAAGGCACAAGTTGTCAAGACAGCAGAAGCCTTTAAAATGACAAATTCTATGTCAGGAAACAACAGATGCTGGCTTGGATGTGGAGAAATAGGAACGCTTTTACACTGTTGGTGGGCGTGCAAATTAGTTCAACCATTGTGGAAGACAGTGTGGCGATTCTTCAAGGATCTAGAACCAGAAATACCATTTGTTCCAGCAATCGCATTACTGGGTATATACCCAAAGGATTATAAATCATTTTACTATAAAGACACATGCACACATATGTTTATTGCAGAGCTATTCACAATACCAAAGAATTGGAACCAACCCATCAATGATAGACTGGATAAAGAAAATTTGGCACATATACACCATGGAATACTATTCAGCCATAAAAAATTATAAATTCATGTCCTTTGCAGGGACATGGATGAAGCTGGAAACCATCATTCTCAGCAAACCAACACAAGAACAGAAAACCAAACACCATATGTTCTCACTCACAAGTGGGAGTTGAACAATGAGAGCACATGGGCACAAGGAGGAGAACATCACACATTGGGGCCTTTTGGGGTGTGGGAGGCTAGCGGAGTGGTAGCATTAGGAGAAATACCTAATGTAGATGACGGGTTGATGTGTGCAGCAAACCACCATGGCACGTGTATAGCTATGTAACAAACCTGCACATTCTGCACATGTGTCCCAGAACTTAAAGTACAATTTTCAAAAAAATGACAAATACTATACAAAGTCAAAGTACTCTCCAGGTGAGAAGGAGAGTAAAATTATGTGCATGGCTAAAATAAACTTTTTAAAAGGATATAAAAAGTAGTTATTGATTTAACAGAGAATGTGTTTTACCTACAGCACATTTGTTTAAACACTTTGGCTTGTTTTCACCTCTAAGCCTCTCTGTGTTAAGCCCTGCTGACATTTTCAGTCTTTCACTCTAGGGAACAGCAGCATCTTTGCTGAATGGTCGCTATCCTTTCTGTACAGATGTTGACTCATCTGGAGTGAATGAACTATAAGAAGGAGAATTGGGATTTTAATTTACTAAGCAGGGAGGCAAATTATGTAATTAGCTGATAAGCGGTTAAGCAGAAAAGTAACAGACATAATCTTGTAGGCAACGCATTGGAATCACATAAGACTTATAAATAATTTCTTACATAATTTCTGAATTTAAGAAATCTGTACTCTGCATAGACTTGCTGAATTATATTCCATAAAATTGAACATAGGACCTGTATTTTCCATTGTTTCTTTATATTTCATCTTTATTTTATAATCCACTTTTATTTTAAGTTTATTTTTTTGTGGTTATTTTTTGAAGACAAAATTGAAAATTTATTTTATAAAACAATTATAAAATCTAAAAGCATGTCTTCATAATCCAGAATTTTCAGAGAGTTAAGACACCATTTTATAAGAATTTTACAAAAAATTATGTAGAAGTTACCACCTATGGGAATATCATATTTTCATAAATATGATAACAGTCTTGGATATGGGTTATATTGTCCACGTGTAGAAAAGCAAATGGCAAGCCCCTAGTGGTCTGACTCATTACATTTAGTATATACATGAGCCAGAAGTTGTAATGTCTAAAGTTCAGCGAGATGTATACATTTCTTATGCCTTAAGGTTTTACACACTAAACACTCTTTCAAGTTTATGCTGTATTTTCTTTAATAAAATTATTGTGCCTCTAATTAAAATGTTCTGCATTTTTTATAAAGCTTGAATTTCATTTTGAATATACTTAAAAATTTTACAATGAGTCTTCATGTTTCCTTTTAAATGTGGCTTGGTTCTGTTTGTTGTTTTAATATCAATGGCCTGAAATGTTCAATCATTCAAGAATACATGCAGTGTGATGGAGAATAGTTAGACATCGAAATGGTGGGCTTGATCTAACTCAGAACTCACATCAGTGGTTCCCAGAGAATCACTGCAAAGACTTTGGGGAAGACTGGTGCACTCATTCTGATGCTATTTTTATTTAGCCCTACCTTTCTTCCAGAGATCAGAAACTGATGAGAAATGCAATTGCTTTGGAGTTCAGTGTCATAGCGTTCTGACCCTGAGAGTTGAGGGCTCAAGTTCTAATGAAAGTGTGTGTCTCTGTGGGTTGTATTAGCATTATTTAGACCAATGGGTATTTTTAAATGGATGGCAATAAGTTAGTGCAGGAAACTCATCATGGCGATTAATTTTGATTTTATACAGCAGATGTTGGCTCAGTGCCAAATAAACCTGTTCAATTTACCCCATGTCTTAATGTACCCTATCTATTATTTACATGTGAGCGCATGGACCACTGAGAAAAGGAATAGCAAGGGCATGGCAGTGGTATATCAAGACAGCTGGTGAGGTGATTGCTTACAATATCAAAATTCTTGGCTGCAACTCAAGATTGAAAATAATTTAGATACAAGAAACCTTCTCTGTTTCTTTGTTTTCATTGTCTTGCATTAAGACCTTCAGCTATAAACTTTCTGATTATCTGCACTGATAATCCACATTAAGAAAATATGACATAATAAAATTAATATTTTCTAATATGTTCTAAATATTCTCATTATCAGTAACATGTGTAACTCACCAAGTACTTGATGATATTTGTACATAAGGTATTATTTTTACAATAAATATCTGAACATTCTCAACTCTCAGCTACTTGGTGCAAATAGTTTTGTGGATTTTCTTTTATCTGGACAGTGATTGTCATATAGATGTAAACTAGAATCTAGAGCCTCCATATGAGAAACTGCAGATAAGGGTAGAAATATCAGATAGAATAATATTTTAAAAGAAAAAAAGACTAGGTGGAATTATAAAGGAAGGGTCACAAAAAGATGATTTGCTGATCTTAATTATTTATATTTTCTTTCCTCCCATATGCCAGCTATTTCTTCCACCTGCTACAACTGTCTCAGAATTTCTCCAAGTCCAGGTCAAGTGTCTTTCTTTATCCTAGACAAAACAGATGTAGAAAGTGAGAAAAACACGTTACGCTTCTCGGTTTCTTTAACATCTTGGATTCAGTTAACTTCTAATAGCATTTATGGGGGCTTCTATAAACAGAATCTTGTGCTGTCTTGAATGGCAAGATGTAAGCACATGAGTAAAGTATGGTACAGATTGTACTACCTGCAAGACGAAAAGTACTGTTATCAAATAGGGAGCTGTTCCTGTGATAATGGAAAACAGGGATCTGAGGAAAAGGAATTTACAAGATTTAAATTGGATAGGATAAAAATACCATCAAGGCTTGAATATCTAGTTCTGATTAGAGAAGGCAGTCCTGGTTTAACGGTGCATTAAACCTGCCCTGAATGCATCCTAGCCCTTAGGTATCAAGAATAGCCTGACTGAAATGAAGAAAACTACAAGGCCTTGTAAGGTCTGTAAGTTTAAAATTTTGCCCCAGATTAATTCTGTCATTAGAATAGAAATCTCTTCAAATGTAACCCAGACTTTAAACTATTGCTGCTTTGAATTATGAATTATCAAAGCAGTCAATTTTGATAGCGAAATTCAAGGAGAAAATGTACATTTTTCATAAAGCTGAAGATTACTATATTCTCCAGACACTTATTTTTCTCACAAATCATTAATTCCTGCAACAGGGTTTTGGAGACTATTTGCCTGTGTGTGTTAACTCTTCACTAATGTAAAAAGCATACACATATATGTTCAATTTATGGACCTGAGACATTTTTGTTACTCAGAGAGATAAGACTACACCTCTTCAAATTTCTTTAGCCTGTCAGAAACAATTCAATTCAAAGACATGAATACTACATCATTTGGAGCAATTTTATTAGCTTATCTAAAATAAGAATGCAATGCAATATATCTTAATTTAGTCTAGCCTTTCTAATTGCATGATGATTCTTTAATATATTGTATTTTGAATATTCTAATATATAAAATTATGTTTTCTTTGTGGGGGATTGTGATTATTTATTTCAGTGAAAATTTATCATGCAAGTAATTTTGAGCTTTTCAACTAACTTACCAAAATTAAGTCTTAACTCTGACATGCAAATTTGTAAAACATGTTAGAACATGATATAGATTATAAAAGCCTTTTTTGTTTTTTTGCTTTATTATTAGAATTTAAGAAGAAATTTCACCAAAGTGCCTGGCAGCTGTGAATCTAGAAGTTTGGCACTGTCAAGGTATTCCATGTTCTGCGACATGACTTTTCACCTTCCACTGCATCATCAGGCTGGCAAGAGTGATCTCTGAAAGGCCCTCCTGGTGATATTGGTGGAGCAGTGTATTTCCATTGAAATCTGAAGCCTGAAGAAGAAACATCAATATACATGTTTCTTTCTGTATAAAGCAATTGTTATCCTATTACATAACAAAATCTAGTTTTGATGATCTATCTTATCTTTCACAAAAAATTAAAAAATTGTTTTGTTATTTGATGTGCTGCTTAATTTAAAAAAAGCACTTTAGATTTTCCATCATGAAACATTTAAGTATTTTCAGGAAAGAGCCTACGTAGATTTTGAAATCATTTTTATTTTAAAGCATTTAGTATTAATGTGTATCTGTACTATTATAATTAATCATTTTCGGCCATGTCCAGTACCAAAACATACACCTGGAATCGGTAAAAATTCATTTGCATGTAATTCACTACTGACCAGCAAACCCTTCTTTTTTGTCTTTATCAATTAATACTTTTATTTTTTAATTGATGATTAATGAATTTTCTTAATAAAAATGGCATCATGTTTCTCTTGTTACTGAAGTGTATTTCCACCATTAAGAAAATAGTTATGTAGAATCAATAGACAAACTTTTTTTAGCACAGCTCCAGTCATCCTTTAAGCCAATTATACCATATACAGCTACAGTTAAAGGGGCCTAGGGGCCTACTCAGCATCCTTCATTATGAAATCTGCAATGATACTATGAGTAGTTGTCTTCCAGTGTCTTCTGATGAGAACAGCAAGGAAATTAAGAAATAAGTTCACACATGTCTAGGCTCTTTTCCTCCTCTATTTCTTGAGTACAGCCTTATTTACTTGTCGTTAGTTTTTCAGTGCCTCACTTTATACCAAACAATTCATTTAAATCTACAATTTAAATTTTTTCATTGAAAGCTGTTTTACTTCACCTGTAAGTCAGAATGGTAAGAAGGTATTCTGTTTTGTTTTTACTTCTACCCTTCTAAAACATTATGAAACAATTCTATATTTTACTATGATGAGCTTTTACGTCAAAAATTACTTTCAGAGAACTACTAGAAATATGTATGAATAGGAAGTTTCTACTCATAAAACTGATCAACATTGATGAGGTAAAATTTAGACTAAATGGAAAAAAAAGTTTGGAAATAGGAAAACAAAAATGCTTACTTTTTAATCTACCTTTACCTCAATAATGAAACTATATGTATAGAATTTATTGAATAAGTAATATATGTTTATATGGTATAAAATGAAACATCTCAGCAATATCAGTGCTTGATATAAGCACTTTTCGTTGTTTCATGGGTTTATCCTCTTTAATGGCTACTCTATTTTACATTCCTACTAGCAGTGTTCAAGGTCTCTGGTATCTCCACATCATCACCAACACTTGTTACTTTCTAATTATTTGATAATGGCCATCCAAGCAGGTGTCAGTTAATAATCTCATGGTGGTTTTTATTTGTATTTCTTTGATGATTAAAATGTTCAGCATCTGTTCCTATACCTGGTTGGCATTTTCATGTTTATTTGAAGAAGTGACTTTTCAAGCCCTTTGCCCATTGCTTTCATTGGATTATTTGGATTTTTACTATTGAATTCCAGGAGTTTATTTTATATTTCAGATACTCCTAATCCCTCATTAGATATATAGTTTATAAATATATTTTTCCATTCCATTTGTTGCCTTTTCATTCACCGGTATTTCCTTTGCTGTGTAGAAGATTTTAGTTTGATGTTTCATTTGTTTTGTTTTGTGACCTGTGTTTTAGTGTCTAAGAAATCATTGTCAAGATAAATGTCATGGAGATTTCACCCTGTTTTCTCTTAGTTGTTTTACATGTTCAGGTATTACATTTAAGTATTTAATTTACTTTGAATTTATTTTTGTACATAGTTAGAGGTGAGGATTTATTTTCATTCCTCTGCATGGTGGTGGGAATATCCAGTTATCAGTTGTAACAGGTTTATTTATTTATTTATTTTGGTGACATCTTTTGTATATATAACATGCCATCTATAAAAAAAAATAATTTTACTTCTTCCTTTCCTATTTGGATGCCATTTATGTATTTATTTATTACCTAATTATTCCAGTTAGTACTCCCAGTACTGTGTTGAATAGAATTGATGAGAGTGGGCATCCTTGCCTTGTTTGTAGTAAGAGAGGAAAAGCTATCAGTTTTCTACCATTGAGTGTGATGTTAGTTGTGTGCTTGTCATATCTGGCCTTTGTTATTTTGAGGTACATACTTTCTATACCTAATTTGTTGAAAGCTTTTATCATAAAAGAATGTTAAATTTTGTCACAGCTTTTTCTACACTTACTGAGATGATCATGTCATTGTCATTCTTTGTTTTGTTAATGTGGTTTGTAACATTCAAACATTTCTTCTGACCCTTTTGGGTTTTTTTTGCTTCTTTTGGTATTACATGTGTGTTAGAGAATTTGATATTGTCTCACAGATTTTGAATGTTGCAAACTTTTTTAAACTATTTTTTTCTCTCTTTTTATGTCAATATGGCTAGTTTTGTTGATGTCTTCACGTTTACGAACTTTCTGCTCATGTATGTTAAGCCAACTAATAATTTCAGGGAAAACATTCTTCATCTCTGTTATTAATATTTCATATTTCTAGTATTTCCTTTTAACATTTGCTTATAGTCTTTGTAGCTGTGCTAAAATTATGTATCTGATATAGCATATTTTCCATTAGAACCATTAACATATCAACCATTCTTATCTTCAGTACTCTGTCACAGATTTCAACATCTGTGCCATATGTGAGTTTGGTTCAGTTGATTGCTTCATCTTTTCAGTGTTGATTTTCCTGCTTTTATGTATGCTTCATAAATTTTTGTTGAAATCTGAATATCGTCTATCAGACGGTAGAGACTTAACTCACTTTTGTGCTTGAAATGGACACTCCTTTCCTTCTGCTGTAATGGAGTTTCAGTTAATCTACACAGCAGTCTAACTAGGTTTGAGTTCGTGTTTAGTAAGGTTACTCTCAGTGCACCATAGACTTCAAATGACTATAACAATACTCGATCCTATTTTTCTTTGTTTGTGAGACAGAGTCTCGCTCTTGTCACCCAGGCTGGAGCGCAATGGCGCTATCTTGGCTCCCTGCAACCTCGGCCTGCTGAGTTCAAGCGATTCTCTTGCCTCAGCCTCCTGAATTAACTGGGACTCCAGGTGCATGCCACCACACTCAGGGAATTTTTGTATTTTTAATAGAGACTGGGTTTCACCATGTTGACCAGGCTGGACTCAAACTCCTGACCTTAGGTGATCCACCCGCCCCAGACTACCAAAGTGCTGGGATTACAGACATGAGCCACCATGCCCGGCCTCCATCCTATTTTTCTTGTGACTTCTTTTTTGAACCTCAGAGTTGTGCTGAATATCTCTTCCACACTCAGATTTAGGACTTTCCATTGAACTGAGGCTCATAATCTGTTTACAATTTTTTTCTGCTCTCCTAGAGAGGAGGAAGATTCAACACATGAGACCATTTTATAGAAATCCAATATTCTATGCTAATAAAAATTAAGAAAGAATATTTATTGTGCCAAGTAATGTGTGTCCAAATCATTTGAGAAACATTAACAGTTTCTTTCTCACCTAAGTCCGTCCATATAATACAAGGCCGTACTAAAAGATTTATACATTTATACCTGTCTCCCAAGTGTTTGCACATAATTACAGAGTATAAGAAGAGTGATTCAATTCCAGATTTGTTTTTCAAAGGGGCTTAATCTTCCCAATATCCAATATACAATCCTGCTTTTGAAAAGCTTGGAAATGTGTTATAGTACATATAACTGTTAGGAGGATAGAAATTACTTCCTTTCATAGGCAGCTTAACTTGCATTCATAGGAAGATGTACATGTGTGTTGTGTGTATATGTGTGTAGGTTTGTGTATGTATATGAAATAAGATATAATCACTAATTTATTTATAAGTAAGAAGGTAATATTTGAACAGTCTTAAATAAAAAATAAACACTTGTTTTGTATTTAGAAATATCTATGTTTGTAACACTGGTTGAAAGCAAAAGTTTTTAACAAACCAGTGATATTAGAGTTCTATCCAATGGCAAATACGACCTGTGAGTGAATGAGAATCTGAAAGATAATACTTCAAAACACTTTCCTACATGTAAAACTAATTTCAAGACCACGGTGTCACTGTTTTTCAAAACAAAATATAAATGTGCAAATATGTATTAAGAAGGCATGCACTTGAAAAACGTCTATTTAATTTTTATAATGCAAAGAAACTATATTGCACAACATAATGAGGAATTATGCTTGTCTCTATTCTTCGGGCTTTGACTAAACTATTCTGCTAACAAGATATTGATATGTTACATATTTAAACATATAAAGAAAATGATATATCTCTTGTCTTGATGCCATGTTATGTTGCTTGTTATTGGTGTTTATAAGATTTTAATAACAAATCACTTTCCCATCAGCAGAGAGGATGGTTTATAAACTGGGATGAATTTAATTCTCATCAGTTGGTCATTGTGGCATAAAAAATGTAGATTATTTATTTTGAAAGAATTTTTTACAGTAAAAATTCGTAATTACCTGCTTATAAAATTGTACCAGTTGATTTAAATTATTTTCCCCATATTTGGAAAAAGAAAACCTCCACAAATTATGTATTAATCATAAACCTAAAATATGATTTAAGGCTGTTTTGGAACTGCTGCTTTGATGTTTGGTTCTGTATAATTTGTTTTGACAACTCTTTTAATGTTGAAAAACTTGCACTTATATTGGCAATTTGAAAGACATTATGATATCTTCTTATAAACAAAGAGTCTTCCAGAAAATGTGCGTGTGTGTTGTGTATATATGTGTGTAGGTGTATATGTGCATAGGAAATTAGATATAATCGCTAATTTATTAATAAGTAAGTATGTAATATATTAACAGCCTTAAATAAAAAGAAACTATTATTTTTTTATTGAGAAATGTCTATGCTTGTAACTTTAGTTGGAAATACAATTTTTAATAAGCCAGTGATATTGTAGTTCTACTCAATGGCAAATATAAACTTCGAGTGAAAATATTAACAATTAGTTTTAAATTTAATCTTTTCTGAAGATTAATTCCAAAGCATGTAATTGTTTTCAAGAAAATAGACTTTATGTTGGTTCTTAATAATTATCATCTTTACATTTATGACTTAATGAAAAATAACATAAGGAGAGATATTTAAGGCACATTTGGAAATCATTATTGATATAGAACTTTAGTTTTATTTAATGATGGATATATGTTCCACATAATTTTGTGCTGTCTGAATCTTAACTTCAGTAAATTTTAAATATACATATGATTAACCCTCAAAAATGCTGAATCTGTATCTCAAACACATAGTTTCAAAGTTGAATATGAATTGGAGAATAATCAGTTATGGAATAGAATTACGTTTTTCTATTTTTAGGCAAGTTTTAAGAATTCAGCATAACATTAAAATATTTTGACAAAATAACTTAAGATTTCAGCAAATGCCCATTTAACACAAATATTTTGGCATATAATCTTTAAATTTTGGAAACATTAATACATAGGCAAAGAGATTGAATCTTATTCTTTTAAAATTGATATCAATATTGATAAAATATTGATATATTGTATTATAATTATGGTTTATAATAATATATTAGTTTCATTAATTATACAATATAGTTGCATTATCTGTAATATAATTAAATAAATAACATTATTAATTGATATTAAGCAATATTAATCTTATTCTTTAGGACGAGTTTAAAATCTCCTTTTTCACTTTCCTTTTCTGTGTAATTCCATGACATTATATGACTATAAAATAGATTTAATTACTATTATCCAAATATTTACTAAAGATCATTACTATTTTCCCTTTTAATAAAATTATGAATAACAGTATTTATTTCTAAAAATATACTAAATTGTAGTTTTAAATGTTATTGACAGCTTCAATTAAATATATATAACTAAGTTTTATTGTCATTTATTCTGGTTAAATTTCCATATATGCATGTATTTCCAAAGCAATAATTAATCTATTAAATTTATTCAATATTAGGTAATTGAGTAAGAAAATGTACCAGACATGGAGAATCAAAATAAAACTTATTTTCATTGAAAAGCAAATGTAAAAGGCAATATATTATAAAATTATACGTTTATTAAGACTAGAAGATAGTGTAGTGTATGGTAAAATGCTAAGAATTTTGATTGAAAATGTAAGTTGAAATGTATTGCCTTAAGCATATGTCCTTCATTGTCTAGACTAGACAATGGTTTCCTCTTGTAGGTTTGGAAATTGATATAGACAGAGCACATGGGGAAGGACGAATATAAGTGTTAAGGAAAGGGACTGTTTTCTTTTGTTCTGCTTTCCTGGATTATTATAAATAGTATCTACTTTTCCTCTTAAAAATATCTCAGTGTTATAAATAACTTTCCTTAGCAGCAAATGACTTAAGGTAAAGAAAATGAGTAAGGGCCTAAAATGAAGTTCAGATATAACATATGAGATTGAAGCAGAGACATCACGGAGGAAAACGGGTATCTGTTTCATGCAAATCTTTGCACTTTTGCTTCCTTCAATGCCCTTTGCAAAATGTTATATAATGAGTTAGTAAATAAGTAAATGATATAGGCAGATATTTCAAAACAGATGCACTTATATTGCCAATGTGAAAGATATGAATTAGTAATTATAAAAGAGTTTATGAATTAATATTAGATATGTGTTAGATACTACTAATTTATCAGGTATGTGTTAGATATTACTAATTATATAACTAGTAAATCACTTAGTGAAATAAGTAGATATAGTGCACCAGTTATGGCAAAATTTTCCACACTTATATTTCTATCTCAACTCTTGTTATTTCTAATTATCTATACAACTACCTATTTCACAGCTGCACGCAAATATCTCACAGGCACCTCAAATTTACTATGTATGAACTGAATTTTTTATCTACTTCCCTCATCTTGTTTATCCTCTAGCTCTCCCTATCTCAGCAACAAAAATGATTTAAAGTCATCCTTTAAACAAAGTGAATAATTATTAGCAAGGCACATGAAGGTTCATGAAGGCATGGACAGTATTTGGCATAGAGCAGGTGGTAACAAATATTGTTGAATCAGCAAATGAATACAGTTAACATATAGACTAATCAAAATATATTCACACATCTTAACTGAAAATATAAAATTTTCTTTGAATGTACATCTCTCTTTAGTTAATAGCCCCTTTTAAAACAAACATTTGTATTTATAGTTATTTGCTTCATGATACCTTCCTAACCTATGCTATTCTGTTTCAGCACTAATATAATGGCCATTATCTGTTTGGCATTAACAATTGCATTACAAAGCACTGTGATCACTTTTGATTTCTTGGATTAGCTTTATTGACATTCAGCAGAATATTTATTTACTTAATATTATCCTCAAATATATGAGAGAAGAAAGCAAGACATTAATTATCCAGTGTCATTTTGTACATGGCTTTATGGACCCTGCTAAGAAAGTTAGACATTATCCCAAGATTACAAAAAAAAATTCACAAATATTACAGTTAGGTCTCAAATTGTACGTGAGCATTTTTTCCATAGATTGTCACCTCTAAAAAAAAAAACCCTGAAAGTTGAGAATTTAGACAAAAGTAGATAATATTCACACAACTATAATATAATGGACCCCACTGTTAGCCCTATTATTAAAGTTCTGCTTTTTCTACTACTGAAATAAACACGTGATTCTCTCTTAAGAAAATAAAGAAAAGACACTATGGAAACAGGTAAATGTAAATTATTTAACAACAATTTGAAAAGTTATAAAACATACTTGATATGCAAATGTATGTATTGTTTTCACCAGGGCTTTACTATATTCAATCACAGCTAAAAGTAAACATCTAATTAGAATGCTTTTTTTAGAATGCTCCCTTTGGACTTGTTATCTTGAATTAGGCATTCACTATGGTGTGGAGAGGATGCATGTGACCTGGGTCTTCTTATAGATTTTTTCACCTGCAACTTGATATCTCATCTCCAAAATATGTTTAATACTAATTTGTATTTGATACCCATTGCTATGATTTAAATGAGCTAATATTTTAAAATGATTTATAATTAATGATAAAGTTGTGTATGCTTCAGTGTGTAGACAGACATAAGCCAAAGACTTTTTTCTTTAGCCATGTTTATAGTAATAGATAACCAATAAGTTTGGCACATACATATTCTGTAATTTTTTTCAGATGCTAGCAATAGTAAGGATATTCTCTTTACGACCTGTGTAGGAATGGACCAATAATAATGTGAACAAAATGACACTTTAAGAGCTTTGAGACAAGCACGTCATCATAGGACAAAATGAAAATTTATCCTATTTATTCATGTGTGGTGAGACACATAGAAAATTTAAACGCAGAAAGTCTAAATTTAAGTTGTTAGTCCTAGGTAACAAAATTATATTTATCCCATTTGGTTAACAGTCTATCTTCAAATTTATCAGGTTTTTTGATTCCTAGTCAGCTAGTTTAATTCAGGCCTCCATTACTTCTGTCTTTGATCTTTGTTAAAATTTACATTTTCGTCTTGGCCTTGACTCACTGTATTGTCTTAAATACTCTTTTTCTGGTATCACTTCCTTTTATGGAAAATATAGCACATCAGTTGTTTCCATTACATTGACATAATTTGAAAGAACATTTGTGGAGAAATGTTTACTGCAGATTACAGGGAAATTAATGTCTATTTCCCAGAGGTTAACTAAAAGCTCTATGATTCTAATCATGAAGAAGCAATAAGAAGTTCAAACTTTCAATTATTCAGAAAAAAAAATGCGTAGTTTTATCACAGAACAATAAAATTTTGCTTGATGCTGTGTTTTATTTTGTTTGGTTTTCTTGGTGCATCTCCTGTGATCTAGATTAGTGTATGGATGACTAATTATTTCTTTATGGTGTCCTAAGAGAAATATATTTCCCCAAATAACTGTGACAATCCTTTTACATAATGAGCCAATCACTTAAAAATGGTAAAACTTTAGTTGAGTTGTATTTAGAAACTACTAATAGGTATTCACAAGATCATGAAAAACCTTAAATTAGCATTGCAAGACTCATATTTTAAAATTATGGGAACTATTTTCGACATTTCTCTAAACATAAAGTATTATCTCATAACATAATTGTCACAGTTGTTTGTAGACTTTGTTCTTCACTCTGAGAGACATCATGATTTTTGTCAGATCTTTCTAATGGATAAAAAAGATTTATAGAAGAATAATAAAAATACAATACATTTAAAATATTTACAGTATTTAATTCTGTGCTTTGAGTTGTTGTTAAGCCATAAGGAAGCCATAGAAGCGTAATCAAAAAAATGAAAATGTTCATCCTACCTGTAGGTTTCCTCGTGTCCCTTTGTTATCTCTTCAAACCACCACTCTCTACCACACTTCATAATCCCTACTGTATACACCAGAGGCAACTATTCATCTGTTTTCATTAATTTCCATATTTTAGAAGTATGTATTCATGGAATCACTCATTGTGTATTATATTTTTATTTGGTCTTTTTCACTTAGTATAATTATTTTAAATTTAACTGATTTTGTATTTTGTATTAATGTGCATTAATTTTTAATGTTAAGTAGTATTTTACTGCATGGATACACCAAAGGTTATGTGTCTACTCTGGTGTTGACGGACTTTGAGTTGTTTTCAGTTTTAGACCTGGTTAGGTTTTGCTTGCTGAATATTATTTTAGAATATTTACATTTATATTCGTGAGAAATACTAGTCTTTCTTTTTATGTTATATTTTTCTTTATTTTCAGTATTGGGATTGTGTTGGACTCCTAGAATAAATGGGAAATTATTCTATGCTTTTTAATTTTATGAAAGGTTTTAGATAAAATTGCTATTATTTATATTTTTAATGTTTAGTAGAATTCAGCGTTGAGGCTTCTGAAACTGGAGTTTTTATTATGGTAAAGTTTTAACTAAAAAATCCAACAATTTTAATAGCTAATGGGTTAAGTTAGTAATGGTAACTCTTTCCTCAGGTGGAGTGAGCTTCAATAGTATTTTTGTTTCAACAAACACGTTCATTTAATCAATGGTTGGTAATTCCTTGACAGCAAGTGCAATATTTATGTGTTAAATTATATACAGGAAACGTAGAAATGTTATCTCTCTCATTTTTGATTGCATAAGTCTGTTCTTACACTGCTAATAAAGACATACACAAGACTGGGTAATTTATAAAAGAAAGAGGTTTCATTGACTCACAGTTCAGCATGGCTGGGGAGGCCTCAGGAAACTTATCATCATGGCAGAAGGGGAAGGAAACACATCCTTCTTCATATGGCCACAGCAAGGAGAAGTGCAGAGTAAAGTGGGGTGGGGTGGGGTGGGGCAGAATATTAGATATCATTAGAACTCACTAACTAACAGCATGAAGGTCCCTCCCATGACACGTAAGACTTATGGGAACTGTAATTCAAGATGGGATTTGAGTGGGGACACAGCCAAACCATATCATTGATATAGATGATTTTTGTCTTCTCACTTTTTTCTGATGACTATGACCAGAGGTTCATCAATTGTATCGATCTTACAGATTGTGGTTTTTATTTAACTTATTTCCTCTATTACTTTTATGTTTTCAATTTCATTGAAGTTCTCTCCCATATTTACTATTTCCTGTCTTCTTCTAACATTGGTTTTAATTTGTTAATTTTTCTTTTTAAATTTTACTTGTCTTGATATATAATAGATGCACATGTTTTTGGGAAACATAATAATTAAATACATTCATATATTTTGTGAAGGTCCAATCTGTTTAATAGGTATGGATATTAAATGTTTGTCTTTAAGTTATGGACATTCAATTTATTCTCATCCAGCTACTTTGAAATATAAAATAGATTATTATGAACTATAGGCAACCTACTGATCTATCAAACACGAAGTCTTCCTTCTTTTGCAAAACAGCATAGTTGTACACATTAATCAACCTCTCTCATCCCTCTTCCACCCTACTCTTCCCAGCCTCTGGCAGCCAATCATTTACTCACTATTTTCACAAGATCCACTTTTTTAGCTCCCACATATGGGTGACAATATGTGATATAGTTCTTTCTCTGCCTGGCCTTTTTTCACTTGATGTAAAAACCTCCAGTTCTATCCATGTTGTGACAAATGACAAA
This sequence comes from Rhinopithecus bieti, assembly GCF_001698545.2. NCBI lineage: Eukaryota > Metazoa > Chordata > Mammalia > Primates > Cercopithecidae > Rhinopithecus > Rhinopithecus bieti. The sequence continues at coordinate 656,295 of NW_016803334.1, forward strand.
ATTTTATTCTTGTGTATAGATAAATAATATTTCATTGTGTGTTGATGATTTTTTAATCTTTTATTGGGCACTTAGATTCCATATTTTGACTATCATGAATAGCCAAAAATGTTCAATAAACATGGGCATGCAGGTGTGTCTTTGTTACGTTAATTTTCCTTATATTCAGCATATTCCCAGTAATACAATTCCTGGGTTATACGGCTTTTCTATTTTTATTTCTTTGAGGAACCTCCATACAGTTTTGCGTTCTTGCTGTACTAATTTATATTCCCACCAATGGTGTAGGAGAATTCACCTTTTCCACATCCCACCCAGCATCAGTTCCCTGTCTTTTATAAAGAAGCCATTTTACTTGAGTGATATGATATCTCATTGTGGTTTTGATTTCCATTTATCCAAATATTAATAATGCGTAACTTTTTTTATATACTTGTAGGTCATTTGTATGCCTTCTTTGAGAAATGTGTATTCAATCTTTTGCCCATTTTAAAATCAGAATATTTGTTTTTCTATTAATTTGTTTGAGCTTCTTAAATTCTGAGTTTAATAACTAGTCAGAGATAGTTTGCAAATACTTTCTCTCATTCTGTGTGTTGTCTCTAGACTTTGTTTATTGTTTTCTTAGCTATTCAGAAGTTTTTAGTTTAATATAATCCAATTTGTCTATTTTTATTTCTGTTGCCTATGCGTTTGTGGTCTTACCTATAAAATAGTGACCTAGAACAATGTCCTGAAGTGTTTTCTCTACATTTTCTTGTAGAAGTTTTATAGTTTGGATCTTATGTTTTGGTCCTTATTTTGAATTGATTATTTAATATGGTGAAAGAGATCTAGTTTCTTTTTTTTTTTTTTTGCATATGGTTATCTAGTTTTACCAGCAGCACTACTTATTGAAGAGACTGTCTTTTACTCATTGTAAATACTTGGCACCACTGTAAAAAAAAATTGGCTGTGTAAATGTATAGATTTATATGTAGGCAATGTACTCTGTTTTATTGGTTTATGTGTCTGTTTCTTTTGTTTGCTTGTTTACTTTTGCCAATACCTTGTTAATTTGGTTCCCATAGCTTTGTAGTATATTTTGAAGACCGATTGTGTGATGTGTGATGCCTCTATCTTTTTTTTTTTTTCTTTTTTCTTCACCCCTCAAGAATGCTTAGGCTATTTGGGGTCATTTGCGTTTCCGTAAGCTGAATATTTTTCAATCTCTGTGCAGAATATCACTGATATTTTGATAGCAATTACATTGAATCTGAAAAATTATGTGGGTAGTAACGCCATTTCAACAATATTAAATCTTGCAATCCATGAAGAATGGAATATCTTTGCATTTTTAGGTGTCCTTCTCAATTTGTTTCATCAATGCTTTATAGGTTTCTTTATACAGAGTTTTAATTTCTTTGATTAAATTGATTCCAAGGTATTTTATATTCATTGTAGCCATTGTAAATAGGATTGCTTTCTTGATTTATTTTTTGGATTATTCTGTCTTGGCATTTGTAAATGCTCATGATCCTTGTATGTTGATTTTGTGCCCTGTCACTCTATGGAATTTATCAGTTCTAACAAATTTTTGGTGATCTTAATTTTTTCTAAGGATAAGATCATGTCATCTGTGAACAGGGCAAATTTGACTTCCTCCTTTCCAAATGGAATGGCTTTTATTATTTTATTTTTGAATAAGGTTTCTCCCTTTCTCTATTCTGATTATTTCTTGAACACTGATAATTCTTAGATTTGGTCTTTTGAGGTAATTTTCTATGTATTTCCAGCAAATCTTCATTTCTTTCATTTTTTTTAAAAATTTTTTTCTCCTTTAACTGTGTATTTTCTAATAGCCTATCTTGTAGATCACTGGTTCATTCATCTGCTTGATTCCTTCTGCTGTTGATTGCCTCTAATAAACTTTATAGTTTGGCCAATGTATTTCTTAGTTCCAAGTTATCTGAATCATTTTTACAAATTATTTTAATATCTTTGTAAATTTTCTCTGATAAATTTCTGAATTGCTTTTCTGCATTATATTATCAATCACCAAGGTTTTTTTTTTTTTTTTTTTTTACCTAATTGCTCTGGCCAGGAATTTCATTATTATGTTGACTAAAAGTGGTGAAAGTGGGCATCTCTGTTTTTCATTATCACAGGAAAAGATGTCTATTTGATAAGAATACCTTTAAGTTTCCTAAAAATTTCTACTTTAAATTCTTCATCAGATGATTTACATTCAACTCCTTCGTTAAGGTTGGTCAATGGTTTCTTGCTTTGTCTATTTAGAGACCTCATATTTCTCTGTTTGCTCTTGTTTCTTGTAGTCATATTTATGTCTTTGTATTGAAGAATCAGTTATTTCAGTATTTTCTGTGTTAAAAGAAAAATGTTAGCTGAATTAAATTCAAAGGAGTTTATTTAAGCAACGTAAGATTAAATAATTGGGAAGTCCCCAGAATCACAGCAGATTCAGAGAGACTCCAGGGATGCCTAGTGGTCAGGACAAATTTACAGACAAAAAGAGGGAAGTGAGGAACAGAAACAGGAGGTGAGGTACATAAACAGTTGGATTGGTTACAGGTTGACATTTACCTTATTTGAACACAGTTTGAACACCCAGTAGTGTATGACTGGTTGAAGTATGGCTTCTGAGATTGGTCAAGGCTCAACTATTGTTACAGGCACATACTCCTAAACTAGAGTTTCAAACTTGTCTACCTATTACGTTTGGCTTCAGTTTATCTACAAGTACTCCCAAATGTAAAAGTACAGAGTCTTTCTCAAACCACATTTAGTTTGCTTTAACATTTCCCCCCTTTTGGTCATTTTCTCAATTTTGCCAAATTGACCATAACTTTAGTCATTGATGTCACTATCATCACTGTAAATGTGTTTATTTGGTCTTGCAACCCACTGAGAAACAGTAGAATGGTGAGTTTTACAAAGGTAGGAATAAGGACTGAGTAAAGGGTAGCTCCTTATGCTGGAACATCCTATTTATAAAAGAAAAACAAAACCTAATATGTTCTGGTCTAGGACCTATGTGTTTCCTAAAGTCTTAGTTGGATTACGTCACATTTAGAATGAGCGACTCCATTTTGTTTGGTTTTGTTTGTTGGGGCTTGTACATGAGCTCACTCCATAAAATGGCCTCCTATAATTTTGTTTAAAAGTTCCCCCTTTTTGATCAGGTTCTTATTTAGGTGAGAGTGATCAGAACTTAAGGCCTTCACACCACTCTCAGTTACCATCATTTTGTGTTTCCAGTCTCAGCATGCCATTGACATATTATGGTGTCCTCATGGTCTCACATTTCCTTCAGCTCTTGTCATTAAAGTTGAATAGAGACCAGTTGACATTCTAGAGATGGCTGCATGCAAATATTTAAAACCTTTGAGAAAATACAGTGTACCAGGAAGGCTATTAATATGGCTATCAGGAAGAGAATACCAAGAGTTTGGAGTATGCTCCTTACCTAAGGTCTCCATAAACCAAACCACCTAAAATCAAATACATCAAAGAATGAGTTAGATGAAGAGTGCACTTGCTTAACTAAGTGGTCTTTTCGTTAATACCCTACAACTGAATTTTTATAATCTACATTTGATGTATTTCTCCATAGGTCACAAGTACCAGCAGCTGCACAGATACTTTTCTGCTTAGCCAGGTGTAATATTTAACTTAATTTTCACAAGAGAATTTAAAATCTGCTGTTTGACTATAGCCTTTATAGTAGAATCTACTATAGAGCCTATGATGAGGGATACATTTCTAATTATTGCCTCCTTTATTCCAATCCATGGAAAAAGGAGCTAACAAATGATGCCCTTCTAGAATACTGAAGGCTTCCTGGCAATGTTTTCTTTAACCCATGATGTGGGTTAAGAGGAGTGAATCAGTGTTCTGTTTCTGACAGATTATTAGGCAACCTATGTACCATTAAAGTTTCTCACACACGTTGGGACTTCATCTTGTCTCTTTCGAAGTGTAAGGTCTTCCATGTAAAATGCTGGCTTCAAAATCCTTCACAAATAGAAGTATACTCCGTAATTGCATACAACAGACCCTCTTTTATTTCTACTGCTCATAGAGTTAGACACAAGGAAAATATATTCAAAGATAAGATTCAGATGACAGTAGAAGTCTTGATCAAGTCTTAGGAAAAGTTGTTTACATAGAGGACACCATCATATTGGAAGAGACTTCCTGGGTTAGCTTTACTTTTAGGATTTCAATGTGTGTATAGTTCCAAGAGTATGGAGGGACCCCTCTCAGTTATGAGATTAGGAACCGAAGGTTCAAGATCCTGAAGTTTTGTTGTGGTGTGAATGGCAAAGACAGTCCTTCTCTGATGTTCTCAGAAGATCCAGTGTTTGGGTTCTAGATTGTGAAGGGGTTGACTATCTTCAGTGAACCATAAAAACCTTTCTTTATCTGGTGAAAATGCACTGTAGCAAGATAATCTACTGCTATAACATCAGCCATCTTGCATGAGAGAGCTTTTGTACATGATGCATGTACAAAATCAATCAGAAAACATGCATTGAAAATGACAATTGAATGAAATCCCTTTGTAAATGTTTAAATGGCCCATCACATAGCCAAATGTACTTGAAACTGATTGTTTTCCCAGGAATATGGATTCAACAAACCAAACATTGGTTATAAACTATTTCAGCAATATATAAATCACCACACCAATATATACTTAATGTGGATCATTTACTCAATATAGAATCTTTAGTAACAGAAGCTTTAAGGACTCAGGAAAGACAAGGTGGCTGTCCTGGTCCTCCATGAGTCCATATTTAACGTTGGACTTATGCCCTCTTGCATACCAGTTGTTTCTCCAATTAAGGTGCATAGCACTGATAATTTATGGGTTATCACAGGTAATTTGACATATACCATGGAGTTAATTCAAATTGCATATGTAAACAGTTTCAGTATCAGATAATGTAACATGAAAATCTGGAAAAGTATTTTCTTGGTATTTAATTAATTTTTGTTCTACTTGGGTTAGCAGTTTTATAAACCAGTCAGTCTTTGCATTGAAGTTCCAGGTCAAAGGATATGATTTTAAAATTATTAGAAACCTGTATTCATTTTTTTTTAATGTTGCTCACATTTTTTCTTAGCTGACAAAGGATTTCAGAAATATAATATAGCCATAGTATAAAATAATTGAGATTTATACATCACTATTTTAATCTACTAGGGTAGCACTACTTGTGAATACTAAAAATAATTAATTTCCTTTAAATAAGATAAAGTTTGTATTTTTTTAAATTTTTTATTATTATACTTTAAGCTCTAGGGTACATGTGCATAACGTGCAGGTTTGTTACATATGTATATTTGTGCCATGTTGGTGTGCTGCACCCATCAACTCGTCAGCACCCATCAA
>NW_016803334.1:663794-685439 GCF_001698545.2 Rhinopithecus bieti
ATAGGCCCCAGTGTGTGATGTTCCCCTTCCCGAGTCCAAGTGATCTCATTGTTCAGTTCCCACCTATGAGTGAGAACATGCGGTGTTTGGTTTTCTCTTCTTGTGATAGTTTGCTAAGAATGATGGTAGAAACCTGTATTCAAAAGAGATTTTTAGAGTCCTTTCCATCCTTTCCTGAATCTCCTAAAAGACACCATATTCTAGGATTCTGCGTGCTTGTTAAGTTTTTAGAAACTGTATTAGCATTAAGCAATTAACTATAGAAACGACTTTACGTAGTCATAAAGACACAATTGGCAAGGAAATTTGTTTATTTCTGTGGTCTCTAATAACACAATAACCAAAATTATGATTGATAGAATATACTTAGACATATTAGAATTTTAGAAAATCCATACGGTTTTGGAACATATATTAATATAATTCACTAAAATATAACCTGAAAAAGATTAAACTTTTTTTTTTTTTTTATTTTGACAATGCTTCCTATGTAACTAAACATGTCAAATAGTCCTGTTTACCTCTCTTTTGAATGCTTCAGGGGCCTTCTGTGGCATCTCAAAGTTGGAGATCAGAAAAGACAATGTTGAAGCTGAAATTTATTTGGGGAAACCTATCAAATATGTTAAAGGTTTAAAACACTTGATATTATGCTTAACTAGTCTAACCATGAGGTGAGGTACTTACAAACCTTTTACAATTTTTGTGAAGGAGCAGATTAGTGCTTTAAGAAAACCCTGTTGTGCTTTTTATTTCAATGTTTAATTTATAAAATAGCAAATAATACTACTTTAAATTTAGTCTATATGTTGACACACAGAATTTCTTTTAGAAGATTAATTTTTACAAACCTTCCACAACTTGCTCAAACATTTCGCTTTATCTTATCTAATGTAAAATCCTTTAACCCCTTAGGCAAAATTTACCTCCCTATGCCTTCTTATAATCTTTTACCAAAAGCACATTTCACTCTCTTCACACACCTTGCATGTACACCTTTTTTTTTAGTAGTTCCAATTACCCGTTATAATCCCACTTCTGATACCATCTGTTAAAATAAAAAGTTTAACCAAATTAACTTTAAAGAAATTTAATTTAGCAATGAATGATTCAAGAATCGTGCAGCCCCCAGAATCACAACAGATTTAGAGAGACTCCAGGGATGCCTCATGGTCAGAATAAATTTACAGACCAAAAAAGGGAAATGACATACAGAAATTGGAGGTGAAGCACAGAAACAGCTGAATTGGCTTCAGATTGGTATTTACCATATTTAAACACAGTTTGAACACTCAGCGTTGTATAACTGGTTGAAGTATAGCTTACCTATTAAGTTAGGTTACAGTTCGTCTACAAGGACTCAAATATAGAAGAACGGAGTCCTTCTCATACCTTATTTAGTTTCCTTTAACACCTGTCTTGTTCCATTTCTTTAATTGGATGTATTTGCTTAGAGATTGTTTAGAATTTACCTTATGATTTTCCATCATTTTTTGTCATTAGGTCACTCCTTCCTTTTCAGCACTAGATGACACAATAAGCCCCAGTTTGCCTAGGTTCTAGGCAACAATCAGAGTGCCACTTGTCCTTGAATGGAAGATGTACCAAAGGGAATATCTTGGTAGTATGAGAAGGCTGTCTAGGGATCCCTGTTCAGGAAACCTGTGAAACAAACCTCCTTTAGCATGATGCTATGGAACCGCCGCCACTTCAATCTGATGTCTCCTTTGGCTAAATCACAGAGCAGAGTTTCCAGGTCTGGGGCTGATTGTCTCCCCTGCCTCCTTTGTTTCTGGCTGTCCTTGGGGATATTCCTTTCTTCGGATACCCCGAATGCTTTCCATGGGTTGAGGTAGAGATACATGTTCTGCCAGGCAACCCAAGATGGTGGGGAAAATATTTGTCCAACTTAGTATTACCTTATTAAGTTAGAAACTGTAACTCAGAGGAAAACTTTCTGCACGCATGGTGATGGGTAAACTTGGAAGAGAGGTGTCATGGATATGGTAGCACAATTCTCTTAGCAGCTGTTAGGTTTTTTACTTCTCTGTGCCATAGGAATGGTCTCCTCATATTTAAGTATTTAATTTCTAGGATATTGCTGGTGATAATGTCAACATTGCTCATTTGATTTTGGATTTCTGTGGGAAGGAGTGAAGACAGTTTGCCTCTATATTACAATTTTAGAACAAGAAGTCCTTTTTATTACATATTCCTTTTCAATATGGTGAGCAAGTAGCACTTTTTATTGTATATATTTATGAGGTACAGTGTGATTTTTGACATATAAATGCTTTGAATAATAAATAAATTGGCCAGGCGTGGTGGCTTATGTCTGTACTCCCAGCACTTTGGGAGGCCGAGGCAGGCAGATCACGAGGTCAGGAGATCGAGACCATTCTGGCTAACACAGTGAAACCTTGTCTCTACTAAAATTACAAAAAAAAATTAGCCAGGCATGGTGGCGGATGCCTGTAGTCCCAGCTATGGGAAGCTGAGGCAGGAGAATGGCATGAACGCAGGAGGTGGAGCTTGCAGTGAGCCAAGATTGCACCACTGAACTCCAGCCGGGGCAACAGAGCTAGACTCTGTCTCAAAAAAAAAGAAAATAAACAAACAAACTAATAAATAAATAAAGCTAACAGAGAAGTACTATGAATACTTTATATTATAAATTATTATAAATTATAAATTATGAATAGTATAATATTATGAATTCTTCCCCTAATTACTGCTCTAGTAGTATCAATAAAAGCTTATAAAATTGAATTTTTATTCAGTTCAAAATACTTTCTAATTGCTTTTGGAGTTTTCTTTTTAACCACTGGGTTATTTTGCAATGTGGATTTAGTTTTCAAATATTTCTGTAGCTCATGGAGATATTTGTGTTATTTATTCCAAGTTTAATTTCATCATTGTGAGAAAATGGTTTGGAAAATTTGTTATTTTAAATATATAAAGACTTATTTTATAGTTTATGATATGATCCATCCTTATAATTATACTATGTACACTTGAAAATAATATGAACTCTTGGTTTTGCATGGTATCTTCTGCAATTATCAATTAGGTCAAGTTGTTCGAATCTTTGATATGCTTACTGATTTTCTTTTCATTTATACAAATTTAAGGGCTATGTGTGCAGTTTTGTTACAAGTATATATTGCATATTGGTANTACTTTCTAATTGCTTTTGGAGTTCTCTTTTAACCACTGGGTTATTTTGCAATGTGGATTTAGTTTTCAAATATTTCTGTAGCTCATGGAGATATTTGTGTTATTTATTCCAAGTTTAATTTCATCATTGTGAGAAAATGGTTTGGAAAATTTGTTATTTTAAATATATAAAGACTTATTTTATAGTTTATGATATGATCCATCCTTATAATTATACTATGTACACTTGAAAATAATATGAACTCTTGGTTTTGCATGGTATCTTCTGCAATTATCAATTAGGTCAAGTTGTTCGAATCTTTGATATGCTTACTGATTTTCTTTTCATTTATACAAATTTAAGGGCTATGTGTGCAGTTTTGTTACAAGTATATATTGCATATTGGTAAATGCTGGACTTTTAGTGTAAGCATCACCTGAACAGTGTATTGTACCTACTAAGTAATTTATCATCCCTCATTCTCCTCCTAGACTCCTACCCTTACAAGTTTCCAACCTCTGTGTCCATTGTACACTTTTTTTTGTGTGCAGTTCTATCAGTCTCTGTTTCTTTTAATTTTAAACTGTCATTAGTTGTATAAAAGTTAAGAATTTTGTATGTCTGTTCAATAAATGGACTACTTTATCAGTCACAAAATGATCTTATTCATCCCTTGTAATTTCCTTTCATCTGAAATCTACCTATGGTGATATTAATATAACTCAGATTTCTTTATAAATTATTACTAAAAAATAAACTTTATTGTGTATAAAGTATACAAGATACTATGATATTCAAATAGTGTAATAATTACTATAGTGAAGCAATTTAACATAGACAACATTGCACTTTGTCGTACATATTTTTGTAAGTGTTTATGGCAACAGTAGCTATAATCTACTCATTTAGTCAAAATCCTAAATACACTACATTATTATTAACTATAGTCCTCATGTTGTAGCTTATATCTCTAGACTTGTTTATCCAACAGATCTACTGTTTTATATTGTTTGACTTACATTTCTCATTTCTTGCCACTCTCCTACCATGCCCATGGTTACTGCTGTTTTATTTTCTATCTCTTTATATTTTACTTTTTAAAAAAAAATGCAGTATTTTTCTTCCTGTGTCTGGCTGATATCATTTAGCATAATGTCTTCCTGGTTTACTCATGACATGTCAAATGGCAGAATTTCCTCTTTTTTAAGAATAGTATGATGGTTAATATTAGGTGTCAACTTGATTGGATTGAAAGATGTTGGGGTGATTGGACCCCACACCAGGTTGTGGGGTTGACGAAGTCATGTGGAGTCAAAGGAATGAAAAAAAGACAGTTTGAGAGAGAAAATGGGAGGCCATCGCTCAGTATGGAGGCCGCGAAGGCCCTGAGCTCTGGAAGCCCAGACTATTTATTGGTGATCAAACAAAGAAATAGGCGGTGAGAATGTGGGGGTCGAAAGGGCGTGTTGCATTAAGCACATGATTTACAGCTGTGACGGTTTAGCACATGCTCTACTACTTGAGATAATGGACAGCAGGTTCTTTTAACTCAAGATACAATCGATCCTGGGAGAGCAAGGAGCAAGGAGACAGCAAGTGTATTCCAGAGCCACAAGCCCTGGATTCTATCCAAGTTACAAAGGGGTTTTATGCCCTGGGCTTAGATTATGGTGTGTCAGAGTGGCCTTCCACGCTTCAGCACGTAGCTTGGTGTTCCAAAGGCCATGAGGGGTTTTAGACCCTGGACCCCTGACATGTTCCAAGACTCTTTTACATTATATCAGACATGCAAGCCCTGCTTCAGCTTCTCTCCCAACATCCAGCTTTTCTCCCAAAAAAGGATGCCTAGATAGCTGGTAAAGTATTGTTTCTGAGTGTGTCTGTAAGGTTGTTGCCAGAAGAGGTTAACATTTGAGTCAGTGGGCTTGGAGAGGTAGATCCACCCTCTTATGGATGGGTACAATCCAGTCGATTGCCAGTGGTAGGACAAAGTGAATGGAACAAGGTAGGAGTTAAGTTGGCTTGCTGAATCCTCTGGTTTTTATCTTTTCCCTGTGCTGGATGCTTCCTTCCATTCTTCCTGCTCTTGGACATCAAACTCCAAGTTCTTCAGCCTTTGGACTCTTGGACTTACACCAGTGGTTTGCTGGGCTGGGGTTGGGGGCTCTTGTGCTTTCAGCCACAGACTGAAGGCTGCACTGTCAACTTCCCTACTTTTGAGGCTTTTGGATTCAGACTGAGCCACTTCTGGCTTCTTTCTCCCTCAGCTGGCAGATGGACTGTCTATGATGGAACTTCACCTTGTGATCATGTGAGCCAATTCTTTCTAATAAACTCCCTTTCATATATACATACATCCTATTAGTTCTGTCCCTCTGGGGAACTCTAATTAATACAGATGGATTATATAGACATATTATATATTTATATGTTACATATATTGATGAATATAATACTTCTTAATGTTCTAATTTTATTTCTTATTCACTTAGTCATAATTTTTGTTATTTGAGTGCTCAGTATAATGTTTACAGTATAGACTTCATTGTTTTAAATATTTCAGCACAAGAGATGCATGAAAATGCTTGATATTATTTGTAATTCAAACACTATATTCTAAATTACTATTCTAGTATAATTCTGAAATATAAAATTGTTTTTTTCTTGTCTTATATGTGTGTGTGTGTATGTGTGTGTTTGTGCATATTTCAACTTCATCATTTTCTCCATTCACCTATCAGTGGACACTTAGGTTGTTTTTCTGTTTTGGCTGTTGTGAATAAGACTGTCAAGAACATCAGAGTGCAGAATTATTTACAAGGCAATAATTTTATTTCCTTTGGATATATACCCAGAAGGATTGCTGGATTTTATGGTATTTCTATTTTAATCTTTAAAAGACCTTCCCTTCCATACTGTCTTGATAATGGCCCAACTTAGACTCCCACCAGCTGTGAAAAGGCTTTCCTTTTTTACACGCCTTTGCCAACACTTTTTAACTCTTGTTTTTCTGATAATAGCTATTTTAATGGGTGTGAAGTGGTTTTGCATAGTTTTGATTTTCATTTCACTGATGATTAGTGATACTGTGCGTATTTTCATATATACATGTTAGTGATTTTAAGGTCCTCTTTGGAAATACAACTATTTATGTGCCTTTGCTCATTTCTTGCTCTTGGGTCATATGAGTTCTTTATAAATTCTGGGTAGTAACTCCTTATCATATATATGGTTTGCACATTTTTCTTCTAATCTATTGATCGCCTTTTCATGTAGTTGACTGTTTGCTTTGCATTTTGTAGATTTGTTTTTGTAGACTGACGTAGTCCCACTTGCTTATTTTGTATTTGTAGCCTGAGTTTTGATACAATATTCAAAACATTATTGCCAAGGCCAATGTCAAAACCTTTCCTTCTCTGATTTTTTCTAAGATTTTATGGTTTCATATCTTAGGTTTAGATATTGAATTCATTTTGAGTTTATTTTTGAGTATGGTGTAAGATAGTAAAATAAGGATCTAATTTTTTTAAATGTGAATATGCATTTTTTCTCAATACAATTTATTGAAGATCTCAAGCTTTCCCTATTATGTCTTGATATGCCTTTGTGGAAAATTTGTTGACCATATATATGTTTGAATTTATTTACGGGCTTTCTTTTCTGTTCCACTGGGTCCAGATTTCTTTTTATTTGTTTTATCACAACATATGTTTTTCCATTCTTCTACTTTCTATCTTTATACTTAAAGTATTTGGTTTTGGCAGCATATAATTTAGTCTTGCTATTTAAATCTTTTTTGAAAATGTATGCTTTTTAATTCTGGAATTAATGCTATTTATATTAATGTGAGTGTTGTAAGGTTAGATATGAATCTATCATCATGCTTTTGTTTGCCAATTCCTTATTGGTTTTTTTAAATCTTCTTCTGCTTTTTAGGATTAATTGAATACGCTTTTAATGTTCAAATTTTTTCTTGTTCACTTAGACATAACTTTTGTTGTTTGAGTGTTTGCTATAAAGTTTACACTATAGGTCTTATTGTTTCATAGTTTTACTGCACAAGAAATACATAAACAAACATAATGTTACTTGTAATGCAAACAACATTGTCTTTTAAATGACTATTGTGGTATAACTTTTAAATAAAATAATTGTTTTTTGTATTATTGGTCAAATTTATTCAGAAACATCATCACATCTTTAGAAAAAGCTAATTTACTAGGCAATTTAGTATTCTGTAATAGTAGTTGAGGTCATTTTTTTCATTCAGATAAAAAGCATTAAGTCATCATAAAGTTTTAATATTTCTAAGCAGCAAAATGCTATGTGGTAGGGCAAGTCAGAATATTTATCTTCTGTTTTCTAGAAACATTTCTGTAGCTGATGATGATTAACTACATGAGAACAAATGAAATTCGTCATTAACATACCTTGTTCTATTATAATTACAGATAATATATTGAAATATTTCTGCAAAGCACTCGCTGATGAATAATATACTGAATAATCAAGGCTTACATTTGAATAAGCTTTGCAAATTTGCTTAACGAAAATATTTTTTGGTCCCCATACATATTAACACATCTTGGTAGATCCCACTCTAGGTTGTAACGAAGTAGTGTTTTCTCAGCTACTTTGAAAATATTTTTTTCTGTAGTTGTTCCCAGATTATTCGTAGAGGTTCATTTCTAATTTGCTTTTAACTTTGGATTAACTCTGAATATATAACAATTGAGAAGATTCAGAAATATTTGCCAGTTTATTAAAAGCCAATGCAAACAACTTGAAATTGTTTACTTTAATTTTAGCATATTATTGATATTGCCCCCAATATTCTAAAAAAAATAAATTGTGCAATGGCTCTCATTGGAAGGCTTATAGTCTTTAAAAAGATTTATTTTCTCGGACACATTCATTGGCTTTTCTAAGCTACCATGATGACTTTTCCTGACTTGGCTAACAACTCAGGCACTTAGAATACTGTTTTGGTTACATTTCCTTTTTAATTTTTTTGAAGAAATTAGGTATTTCATTTTTACTCTTATAATACTTCAACTGTTGTTTTCCTGTTAGTTAAGAATACAGTGAAAGATGCTTAGTCTGGTAATATCAACGTATATTGTATTCTTTTAGTACAGATACAGTGATATTTCATAATGAACACAAAGTTTTGTGATAGAATTCAATGATAAAACAATACACACTCTTATTGGCCATAAGAGTGTGACATTCATAGTCCATTTCTCTCTCTCTCTCTCTCTCTCTCCCTTTTTATGACACGATAATTATAAATTACTAATACTTTAGTCAATTTGTGTTTCTATAAAGGAATACCTGATGTAGGGTAATTTATCAAATTAAGAGGTTTATTTGGCTTACAGATGTGTAGCCTCTACAAGGAGCATGACATCAGAACCTATTTCTCATGAGGGTTTCCAAAAGTTACTCATGACTGAAAGTGAAGAGGGAGAAAGCATGTCATATGGCAAGAGAGGAACAGAGGGGGATGAGAGGTTTCAGACACTTTGTAACAACCAGATCTCATGAGAACTCATTCAATCCCACAGGAATGGCAACAAGTAATTCATGAAGGATCTGCCTCCTATGACCGAAACTTCTCCTACCAGGCCCATTCTCCAACATAGGGGATTATATTTCATTACTTTACATTACATTTCAACATGAGATTTGGAAGGGACAAATATCCAAACTACAGTATGTAACAAACAGAAAATAATGGTATGGTGATATGTTTAGTACAATAACATCACTGAGTTATAACTACATTACTCATATATGTAATGTGCTGATCAGCAATACAAAATAATAAGAGTATCACATATGGTCTCTGTCACAGGATTTAACTCTGCTTTTGTAATACAAATGTAGCCATAGACAATACATTAATTAATGAACATGGTTGTGTTCTTAGGAAGATATTTTTGATCACTGGAATTTGTAGTTTGTATAATTTTCACATATAACACAATATTATTATTTTAAATTATTTTAGCCATTTAAGATATCTACAAACTATATATGTTCATGAGCAATGGAACAACAGATGATGGGAGAGTTTTAGTCACCAGGTCTTAGTTTGCCCAGCCCTACTTGTACTTAAAGTAGGTTCTTGTAAATAGCCCATGGTTTTTTATACCAATTATATTTAATGCAATTATTTAAATGTTTGAAGGAAGATTTAAATCTTGTTGATTGTTTTCTTTTTTTTCTGCCCATGTTTTTTGGGTTTTATTGTTGCTATTTTACCACTTTTTCTGCTTCATTTTGAGCTAAGTTTCTTTTAAAATTCCATTTTATCTCAGCAATTGTTATAGTATTTATAACAATTTTAAAATACATCAATTTTCCTAGAATTTGTAACATACAAATTTAATCACAGTCTGTTTTTAAATAGGCATATACTACTACCACTACATATATAGAGGAATGACTTTTGATTAATATGTATGCAATTCTTCTCTCCCATCTTTTGTACTAGTTTGCCATATATTTTCTTTTGATTAATTTTGTAGGCCGGGCACGGTGGCTCAAGCCTGTAATCCCAGCATTTTGGGAGGCCCAGACAGGCGGATAAAAAATACAAAAAATTAGCCGGGCAAGGTGGCGGCGCCTGTAGTCTCAGCTACTCAGGAGGTTGAGGCAGGAGAATGGTGGGAACCCGGGAGGCAGAGCTTGCAGTGAGCTGAGATCGCGCCACTGCACTCCAGCCTGGGTGACAGAGCGAGACTTCGTCTCAAAAAAAAAAAAAAATTTGTCAACTTGAAATACATTGCTACCATATTTTTCTTTAGTAAGATGAAAACCTTATATAATCTTTCAATATTTATATAATATTTTATAACCATAGACAAAACTGTCTTTTATATTTATCTTCTTTTTAGCCACTTATGAAGACCTTTATTTCCTTGAGTACATTCACATGTCTGTTTGATATCAATATTCTTGTGTCTAAAGAGTTTCCTCTAATATTTCTTATATTTTCCATTACTGTGTTGCAATTTTTCTTTTGCTTACACATTTTATATAATTTTTTCAACTCATTTTTAATACATTCACATAGTTATTTTAAATTTCTCTTCTCATAGTTCAAATATCTAGGATGTTATCTGAATCTAAATCTGTGGATTATTTTGTTTCTTTCCAGTGACTTTTGGGTAGAGATCTCATGGAACCCTTACTTCTCTTTTAGAAATGCATCTGCAGTTCTCAAGAATTGCATCAATCCCACAAGAATGACACCAAGCAATTCATGAAGGATCTGCCTCCTATGACCAAAACAGCCCCTACCTGGCCCATCCTCCAACATAGGGGATTATATTTCATTACATTACTTTCCAACATGTGGTTTGGAAGGGACAAATATTCAAACTATATTAAGTAACAAACAGAAAATAATGATGGTGATATGTATAGTACAAAAAAATCACTGAGTTATAACTACATTACTGATGTATGTAATGTGCTGAGTAGCAATAAAAGTAATAAGAGTGCCACATATGGTCTCTGGAATTCTCAGAAAGTGCATATGCATTGCTCAGGAAACGACGTATATGTATTTGAAGGATTTTGTGCGATCCAGCAGTGCCCACTTTTGGGGTATATTTCCATTGCTATGTAATCAGTCCATGGGCCTGCATTTATAGAAAGCAAACTAACCCATCACATTTTCAAGGATCTAGCAGGAAAATAAAGAGGAAGGGATACAAGTGGAACAAGACATCTGACTAGAGAAAACCATTAGGAAGGAAAAGATAGTTATCACTACTAAAGCACCAAAAGATTATGTTGAAATATGAGAACTTCAATGTATCTTTAAAACTTGGACTAATATTTGCCCACAGCAGTGAACATTTTTCTAAAGAAATAGACTTAAATGTGGCTCTTGAACTACTGAATTCAAAGCATTTTGTTTCTCCAGAATCAAACTCATTTTGCTTTTCAATACCGTAATAAAAAGAGCAACCTCGACTTCAAATACAGCCTTACAGCAGCAGAGTTATATAAATCTTATTCATATAAATGATCTTCTAATATCACATCTGATTTAGTAAATGATACAGTTAATAATCACAACCCTATTTATTAAAACTATAAAATGTACTTTACAAATGTATGCTTCATAATAATTGTGATTTTTAAAAGAATTCGCATGGAATAGTTCCAGATTATCCATCTGCATTTCCAGTTTATTCAGTGAAGAATAACAATGCCAGGATTGTTCAGTAAGAATAATGATAACTGCATTCATGAGCAGTGGTTGGACTATACTTGGTATGAAATAATTATGGTGGATGCCCCTTCATAAAAATGTCTGGCTGCCAATGTATATAGCTAAAAATAAAACTTTGGAGTCAAGCTTTCTAGAAGTAAAGCACACAGAGCACTATTTTTTATGAATTACAGAATAGAATGGGTTGACAGGATCATCATTTGAAATGACTACTTCCTACAGGTATCAAAAACTGTGTCATCAGCTGGAAGGAATCATAAGTTGCCAGTTTCTAATAAAAGAATTCTACTAAATACTGTAAGGATGTCATGAAGTTTATAACTTTAAGTAGGAAAGAAAAGAGATTAATGCTTGTAATTAAAACAAAGACTATCTTTAAAAAGAGTTTTAGAAACAGCTTCACCATTACTCTGTCATAATTGAGAATTACTAGTTTATATCTGGAAATGCAGGTAATGAAAACAAACAACAAAATCTGTCTTAAGCTAAACTGTAGTTGTTTCTAATTTTGATCATCTCTATGAATAGACTTCAGTGTCCAGAAATTAGTTGATTATGTGGTTTTATATATGACAAAGCCTCATGGCATGAAAACCAGGCCTTCAGCTGTATTAACCAGGGTACTACCTCAGAGAGTTTAACTTCTGTTTCAGTGTTTGTGCTTTTAGAACACTTTTGCTGATCTTTCACCAATAATTTTTGATTAAATAATATGATTAAGTGTCTCTAAAAATACAGTTAAAATATATACCTGATTTATAGCCTATGAAACACTTTGTTTAAAGTCTACCCATTAAGGAAGAAAACGCTTTATTTTTTAAAGCTCACTAACCACAGTACAAGTGAGAACACATAAAGCAATTAAAATAGATATTTAGTTCAATGCACCTGTAAGTAGGAAAAATTTTAAGCCTATTCTTATGTGCTTTTGGTATGCTAACAATGAGATTCACATTAAATTACCTAATTTTTATTCATGCATGCCTAGGTAGAAATAGGACTTAAATTAATTGTCCATGGGTTTTCTATTGGCTCTAAAAGAAAAAATTCTTTACAAATTGGTCCCCAAAGAATCAAAACCACTATTATAACACCATAATTACAGTTCACTGGAATATACCATATACAGAGGAGTATATTTTTAATACAAGAAATACTTCCTGGTTGAGTCTACTACTGGCCTTAGTCTTACTGCCTTATCAAATTTTACTCTGAGTGAGTTCAAGAGTTGAAAAGTTTTTATAATTTTTTTCTTTTCATCATTTTTTTAAACATATAAATGTGTTAACTTTGCATTTAATACTTTATTTTAGAATATTCAAATGTAACATAAACATAGATTTTAGGAAAATATCTCCAGAATATCATCAAATCAATGTAATTAAAATAATCTTCTTTTGAGCTTTCAAAAACTACATGACGGTAAATCACATTTACTTGAAGATGAGTTAATTTGCCTGGCCAGAAATTTTGGTCACTTTGGTCACAATAA
Organism: Rhinopithecus bieti; assembly: GCF_001698545.2. Lineage (NCBI taxonomy): Eukaryota > Metazoa > Chordata > Mammalia > Primates > Cercopithecidae > Rhinopithecus > Rhinopithecus bieti. The sequence continues at coordinate 676,695 of NW_016803334.1, forward strand.
AGATATAACAAATTGTTACATAATATAATTTGTAACGATTTAATTAAATATAAAATGATATTTAATGTGTGTGGTCATAGGATAAAATTCTCTTTATAAAATTAACGATTAGCCACTTTTATTGTTTTAAAAATGTGCAGATAAAGTCATATTTGTAAGGAAAAACATCATTATTACAAAGTTTAAAGAAAAGACTTGATGTAAGAATTAATGTTATTTTACATACCATTGAAATTTCACTTTTTTTATAAACTTCCTTAATGTTAAGAAGCTAATTGTGCATCACATCTTGGAAGTAAGTTACTATTTCTAACGGGTCATGCTCTGTAGGATCAGAGCAGAACCACTATAATGGGAAGGGCAGTGTAAGTAACTGCTCAGAAGAACAAAGATCTTTCCAACTATACTTTGAATAATAATGAAAATGTGACTACTTCTGGTAACCCTTTGCTGTATATCTAGGGAGATCATTTTACTTCTGGAAAAGAAGAATTATCCTTTCATGCAAAGTATCCTAAAATACAGGTAGGTCGATTAATTTATTGGGAAAAGAAAGAAATTAACACTGGCTGGCAATACAAAAATTAAACACAATTTATTTGACCTGCTCACTATTAACATTTACTGTGAAGCAAATTAAAGGTAGAGTATGGGAATATTTCAATCTCCCGCTCAAGAGAAACAAGTTTATTAGTCACACAGAGCCTTCTACTTTATATTCCAGCAAAATTTTATGAAGTACAAATAGAGTCAAGGAAAGAACACTGGTCTTTGTGCAGTCACATGCCAATAAAGTTATTGTCTAATTTTTACCATAGATACTTTTTATTCTTACAATTTAGTGATGTATTATTGTCCAAAACTTAAGGCATTTTATTCTAAGGATAGAGATAGCACAGTGGAAGAGAATAACACAAATCCATGTTTCTGAAACATCAGGTTGAGAATGGTTCATGTGGATTTGCAAATAGAAGAATCTGTGTGGATAGATTGGTGTGATTCAAGCAAACTGCATCCTGAATGCATGTAGACATACATGCAAAACCTAAGGACCTGTGGCAGAATTTATTGGGTTCGTAAGCAAATAAAGGTAGCAATAGCGTATGAAAATATAAGATCACAAAATGTTATAAGTGGGGGGACCTGCTACATCTAGTCCCACCTCTTTCTTTTTAATGTTTGTGTGTTAGTAATAGAATGGTCCAGAAATATTCACAAGCTCAGCCATATCTTCTAACATTTACGTGACTAGCTGAAGGTCATCATGTGTTAAATTTTGACAAGGAGCTAGGCATGGAAATAATGTTTATTACTTACTAGCCAAAGTAAAAATAATCTAGCACATACCTTTTCAGTTGTCTCTTCTAATATATAGTTCCAGTTGTTACAGATTCTACAGGTATAAGAAGGTGAAGCTTATGTCAGTCTAGTGCTCTGTGGGTCTGTGTGGAGCAGAGCCTCCATCCAAAATACATGAATAAGTAACATAATCAGTAAATTAATCTCTATTGTGTTAAGCCACTGCAATTTGAAATTTTCTTTTTATTGAAGTGCAAACTTATCCTATACTTATCAAAATATAAATGAAGACATAGTGACAAAGAGAAGAAAATTATAATTTTCGTTCAGTTAGTAAATCTTCAGGTAATTAATCAGAAAAAGTGATGTCTTTTAAGAATGACTTCATTATACATTTCTCTACTGAGGATAATAATGTATTATGTTTTTAAGTATGCCAAGTTTATAAAATTAAATAAACATCTTTGCTATCCAAAGATGATGGACCATAATACATTCTAGATTTGCCCTTTGGAGTATCTTTATTGTAGTACAACTGACTTTACTACATTCTCCTCTAAAGTGAATTATATTTTCTGTCATTTTTATTAAAATGCTGCTGGATTGTAATTTTTTGAGGATAAAAAGATGGAAAAGTAAATACTCAGGCTATAACTTCTGTAGGAAATCAGAAATATTTATGATATTAATAAATACTTTGTAAAGACATGAACTGTCTTTTAATTGTTACTTTGCAAACATAAAATGCACTATCTTCAGGAAAAATGAGAATACTGAAGATACTCATAGAAATAAAACTAGTTTCAAATGATTTCATAAATATTTGCTATGGTTTTCTCCTACGCCCAGAATAAATGACTTTTGAAAATAATAGTTGAAGTGAGGCTAAGGTGTTTAATCATTCTAAAAACCTATTTATTTCTATTATAGCACAAACTAAAACACAATTAAAACAAATGATTTTCTTCTTGAGAGTTAGAAATTCTTGCTACCCCTTTATTTCTAGAGACTTTTCCCATATAGGGGCAAATTTTGCAGGGCTAGTGTGTGAAAAAAAATTACTGAGATTTCTGCAGCCAACAATTCAGGCAATCTCATATCCTTGAAAAGACAGTGAAAATGAATTCTGTGATAAAACCTATTCCTGGGGATTGGAGGTGACAATTGTAGACTTCACAAATGGTTCCTGCTTTCTCTGGGGCTTCAGGGTGGGAGCTAGTCTGTATGCCTTCAATGAGAGTTAACCTGCCTATCTAAATTTTGTGATACAAAGTAATACCTAGATAAACAGGATCTTAAAGAATGGCTATCATTTCTATGTAAATTGGATATCATGGCATGATATTCTTCTCTTGTTCCTTGGCTTATATAACTAAGAAATTGTGTGTTCAGTAATAATGAAGGAATGACCAATAAAGAAGTCCTCTGCTTTTTCTAAAAGTCGCCTATAGATAGATACATATTGAATAGGCAATTCTCATCACATGCTAAATTTCATGAATACAGCAAAGCTATGTATATCCTTTTACACTCATAAGCAAGTGAGTATTTTGAAGGTTACTTGCATTCAAGGCATAGTAGGAACTCATTTTAGAATATCCCTTAAGGATTTCAAGATGTAACAGAAGTGAAATCAGCAGATAGCTTATGTACTAATATTTAAGAGTCTAGTTGTGCCTTATGATTGGCAAAATTCAAAATATTCATAAGAATTTCTTCATGCCTCAAACAGCCTTTACGTTTGGAAGAAATTAATTTATAATTTAAATTAAAATAAGGTTTGATAATGTGCAAAATTGTGAACGTTCTTTTTTTCAGTTTACTTGATAATGAATCAAAATTTAGGTGTGTTTCTCATTTTAAACCTTCTGTCTGCAGTGTTTGTTTTATGAAAGAAGCACTTCTTATGTATTTTGTCAAATTTGGATTGGCATTTTAAAATGACTCTATATTGAAACCACAATTGTGGCATTCCTTCACAAAGCATATTATTAGAAAGAAATAGGAAGAAACATACTATAGTAATCAAAAGACTGTATTATTTAACATTGGACAAAACCTCTTAATTTTATAGTGCTTGTATAGCTGTTGAACAATACTTCCTATTTTGAAATAGCCACAACTAATTTTCATAATTTATCAGTACATGATATCATTATGCTCAATGAGCCTGGCTAATTGATACTGGAAGAAAACATTTAATAAATTCCGGTCTCACGTGACTTGCCCGCTACTTGCCTTCATATTACTAGCCAGTTTTCTCCTCACATCTATCTCTAGTTCAAGGGGAAATTCCACCAGGGGAAGAAGATTTTCAAAGGCAGAATATTATTCTAGCATATTTAGATCAAAATACTCCTCCATTAACTAAATTCAATGTGCTACTCTCTCACTCTATTCCTAATGTCTAGTAAATATTTTAAAATTTTATTATTTAGTATCTACTCCTCTGTGCTTGTCATATCTTTTCTGGACACTGACTTCTTTCTGATTACAATTTTATCAACTAATGCCATGCGTCTCACAATTCTCCACATTGCTAACAAAGAAACCACTCTAAAAGTAAATTTGACTTAAAACTTGTTAAAACTATCATCAGAGTGAACAGGCAACCTACAGAATGGGAGAAAATTTTGCAATCTATTCATCTGAAAAGGGCTAATATCCAGAATCTACAAGGAACTTAAACAAATTTACAAGAAAAAAAAAATCCCCATCAAAAGTGGACAAAGGATATGAACAGACACTTTTCAAAAGAAGACATTAATGTGGCCAACAAATCTACGAAAAAAAGCCCATCATCACTAGTCATTAGAGAAATGCAAATCAAAACCACAATGAGACACCATCTCATGCCAGTTAGAATGGTGATCATTAAAAGTCAGGAAACAACAGATGCTGGAGAGGATGTGGAGAAATAGGAATGCTTTTACACTGTTGGTGGGAGTGTAAATTAGTTCAACCATTGTGGAAGACGGTGTGGCAATTCCTCAAGGTTCTAGAACTAGAAATACATTTGACTTACTGGGTAATCCCATTACTGGGTACATACCCAAAGGATTATAAGTCATTCTACTATAAAGACTCATATGCATGTATGTTTATTGCAGCAGTATCCAGAATAACAAAGACTTGAAACCAACTCAAATGCCCATCAGTGATAGACTGTATAAAGAAAATGAGGCTCATATACACCATGGAATACTATGCAGTCATAAAAAAGGATGAGCTCATGTCATCCCAGCAATTTGGGAGGCTGAGGCGGGCAGATCACAAGGTCATGACATTGAGACCATCCTGGTCAACATGTTGAAACTCCATCTCTACTAAAATACAAAAAATTAGCTGGATGTGGTGGTGCATGCTTGTTGTCCCTGCTACTTGGGAGACTGAGGCAGGAGACCACTTGAACCCAGGAGGCGGAGGTTGCAGTGAGCCGAGATTGTGCCACTGCACTCCAGCCTGGTGACAGAGCAAGACTCCATCTCAAAAAGGTAAATAAATAAATAAATAAAATAGAAAATAAAGAATGAGTTCATGTCCTTTGCAGGAACATGGATGTAGCTGGAAATCATCATTCTTAGCAAACTAACGAAAGAACAGAAAATCAAACCACATTTTCTCACTCATAAGTGGGAGCTGAACAATGAGAACACATGGACACAGGGAGGGGAACATCACACACCGGGAGCTGTCAGGGGATGGGGGGCTATGGGAGGTATAGCATTAGAAGAAATACCTAATGTGGATGATGGGTTGATGGGTGTAGCAAACCAACACAGCACGTGTATACATACGTAACAAAACTGCACGTCCTGCGCATGTACCCCAGAACTTGAAGCACAATAAATAAATAAACAAAAAGTAAATTTAACTTAAAAATTGTTAAAACCTTTACATGACTTTTGTTTACTTTAAATAATAAAACTGGATCTTGCTTTTCATTATGTGCAAAAATCAACTCAAGATAGATTAAAGACTTATATGTGAGACATGAAACTATGAGTACTAGAAGAAAACCCAGGTAAAACTCTTCTGGACATTGGTATAAGCAATGAATTCATCACTAAGACCTCAAAAGCACAGGCAACAAAACAAAATAGAAAATTGAATTAATTAAATGAAAAAGGTTCTGTAAAACAAAAGAAATAATCAACAGAGTGAATAGATAACCTGCAAAATGGAAGAAAATACTTTCAAAGTATGCATTTGAAGAGGGAATAGTGTCTGGAACTTACACAGAACTCCCAACAACTCAACAACAGCAACAAATTGAAATAAATAATTCCACTAAAAAGTGGACAAATGACATGAATTGATGTTTTTCATACAAATGACCAAAAGGCATATAAAAATGGTTAATATCACTAATCATTAGAGAAATGCAAATTAAAACCACAGTGATATATCATCTTAACTAGTCAGAAAGGCTATTATGAAAAAGTCAGAAAAACAGCAGATGGCAAGAATGCAGACAATAGGGAACACTTGCTGTTGGGAATGCAAAGTCAGTACAACATCTATGAGAAATAATATGGAGATTTCTCAAAGAAGTAAAGATAGAACGACCATTTGATCCAGCAGTTCAACTACTGGTTATCTACCCAAAGGAAAAGAAATAATTATACCAAAAAGATACTGTCATCTGTATGTTCATCACAGCACTATTCACAGTAGCAAAGATAACATATCAGCCTAAATGCTCGCCAATGGATAACTGGATTTTAAAAGTGTGTTAAATACAAACAATGTAATTCTATTTAGCCAAAAACAAAAAACAAACAAACAAAAAAACCCAAAAAACCATATCTTTAATTTAAAGAGAAGAATAAGTATTACTATCTTCTGGAGTTAGGTAGATGACAGAATAATCAGATTTCTTGCAACTAACTTGTTTAGTAAATTTCATAGGTCTGTGACATAAGTTGGGTTGCTATGGATAGGGTAATGTTATGGATTATGGCTCCTAAGTTCAGATGTCCTATATGACGTTGTTACTGGAGGTTTAAGTGAAACAACTCAGGCACGGAAAGATGCCTGATGTTCTCACTGATAAGTGGTAGATAAATAATGTGTACACATAAACGTAGAGTGTGGAATTACAGGCAATGAAGACTCAAAGTTTGAGGAGGTAGATGAGGGAAAAGATGATAAATGACTTAATGTGCACAACGTACGTTATTCAGGTTATGAATAACCTAAAATCTCTGACTTCACCACTACACTATGCCTATCTCAAAATTACACATGTACCCCATATATTTACACAAATAAAACATAACCTCTAATATATATCCACATATTAAACTTGTTAAGAATATGATTTTTAAAAATTTGGAATGGAATACATGAACGCTTGAGAAATATCCCTTGCCCATCCCCTTCAGCTTTACTGCATATATGCTATCCCCTCCATTTTTCCCAGGTAGCATATTGTGTTAACATATAGGACGTCTAGGTTTAGGAGCCATGATCACATTACCCTACCCGCACCAACCCAACTGCCATTACACATCTATGAAATCTACTGGAAAAGTTAGTGGAAGGAACTCTGATTATGCTGTCAGATTGTCTACCTCAGCAAGACCACATAACTATAATTTTGTTTTTAAAACCTAAGTTATTAATTTATGATGTGATACCAAACTCAAAACTCCTGTGGAAAATTCTGTGATTGAATAAAAAGTGTTGTAAGATCTGTCATTGAAAAAGTTTCACTCTTACCCTGAAGCTTCCTTTCACTCCTCCCTCATCTCTCACATTATTCCCTTAGATAAGGTTTTAAGTAAATGGAGAGAGGTAGACCTGTCAAACTAGCCACACCCTCAGACACTAGCCTGAAAATTGGGAAAAGACTCTTACTGTCAAAAGGGATGTATCAAGGTAAACAGGAGATTGAAACAGAAAAAAAAAAATCTTAACAGGAACTTACACCATACTAGATAAACCCCACTTTTAAATGACGAATTCAGGCCGGGTGCCTTGGTTCACGCCTGTAATCACAGCACTTTGGGAAGCGGAGGTGGGTGGATCATGAGATCAGGAGTTCGAGACCAGTCTGGCCAACATGGTGAAACCTCGTCTCTACTAAAAGTACAAAAATTAGCGGCGTGTAGTGGCAGATGTCTGTAGTCCCAGCTACTCGGGAGGCTGAGGCAGGAGAATCGCTTGAACCCCGGAGGCAGAGGTTGTAGTGAGCCAAGATGGTGCCACTGCACTCTAGACTGGCCAACAGAGTGAGATTCCATCTCCACCTCTCCCCACCCCCTCAAAAAAAAATGAAGAGTTCAAAATTAATTGCTCCTTTTGTGAGGTGGTGTCAAAGTTATAGGCATTTATTCTGCTATAAGAACATGTATTCCCTCACTTACTACACACCTCACAATCTCAGCCCTTGGCATTCTTGCCTTCTTTCATTGCATTCACTTTGCACGTGAATCCATTTATTCCTGTAGTTTTAAGTCAGTTATTCAGTCTTATCTATCGTGCAATACACATATTTGTGGTAAGCATTGTGGATATCCCTATATATTTACAATACACATGTGCCAAGTCATCCTCCAGGTGGTGTATTTTCATCTGCCAGTTGCCTTCCTCTTTCTGATGGGCATGATTACATCCTGCAATTTTCCTGGCTGGGCACTGTTTTGCTTTACTTCACATAGACACACACACACACACACACACACACACACACACACACACACACACAGAACATTAAAAGCATCTAATTTGAATGAATCTCTGCCATGAAAGAAAATTAAAAAAAACTGCAAAGTATTTGCAAAGTTCTGTTACCTAAACTACAATAAAAATAGAAATTTAATTGCAATTTGTATCATATACAGTGTTAATTGTTACATTCTGGGCATTCTGAGTTTCACAGATATGAATTAATTATCTTCTCATTTGTGTTGTTTTTATTCTATTTTTGTAAAATGGAATATATCTGTGGGGGGAAATTTGACAAAAAGACTGCAATTCAATCTAACAAATGAGGTCACAATGTTAATGAAATATTTTATGCAATAGCTGGCAGTTTCAGCATATATTTCTAGTTCATACAAGGTAGCTCATCCAAACAATGGATAGAGCCTTTCCAAATATTTTACATCTAAATAGAAATCCAAATAAATCTGTCATACAAAATCCTGCTGCTGAGATCCTGGTGAAGCCCAGTGCTGTTTTAAAATTAGGCATTTATAAAAATAAAACAAGTTGGGACACAAAAAAAGTAATAACAATCTCTTTACACATTTTAAAAGTAAAAGCATTTTGGTTTATTCGTTTTCTTGTTTTCCTTTGCTTAAGGAATACTCTACTTGCCACTTTCATTTTTTTCTGAGAATTTTATTTATAAATATATCTGCTTCACCTTTTCTTTTTATGTGGTTGTGTCTATTTAAAAAGGCAGAGATATATTCTTTGATAAAAATGAAGAAAGTA
>NW_016803334.1:686668-698277 GCF_001698545.2 Rhinopithecus bieti
TGAAGTGATTATTCTTTACTTATTGTATGAAGTCTAGTTGCTTCTAATTCAAAGGAAGGTCACTTTGATCAAAATCTGTTTAGTAATTTGATACTATATATTACAACCAAAAGGCTAAATTATTCTTTCTTTCTTTTTTTAATTCCACAGCACAGTAGATCAGGTATTTAAGGAATTGATATTCTAAATGTCATTTCATTATTTTTTAAAGGTAAGAATATTGTACCATATTAAGTAATATATCACACTCACTTAAATATTAACCAATGTGAATTATTTACATCTACCAGTGAATGTCTTTACATAGCTAAAATGTGGAAATTAGAAATTTTGGTGAGAAAACCCTGAGATATTAGAAATAAAAAGCGTTATTAGATGAGCAAGCTTTACTTGGAGTTCATGATCATTATCTACATTTTCCAGGGAAGTTGTAAGCTCTCTAAAACGTGATACTTCGTTAGGAAGCTATCTCGAACAAGTTTTTCTTTTTTTTAAAAGAAATACTCTTTTATATAAACTTTCAGATTTCCTGCATCTCAAATACAAGCACTAATGTAAATTTATAGGGAATTCTTTCATTTCTTATCCTAATATCGACAGCCTATTACACTGTGATACTGTGTTGGAAACCTGATGCAATGTGTGAGTTTTTATAAAATCATATGCCTTTGTGAGAGCCTTCCCATGTGCCAAGTTACCCCTCCAACCACTCAACCCAGCATCACTTCACCCAGCAATGGAAGTTGACTTCTAAATATGAATGGCTAGGGTAAGGCTTATGTAAATTCCGGAAGATCTCAGTAAGTCAAGAGGAACTTTCTCTTCAAAATTGAAGTTTGGACTCTATGAATTTTATTTGCATTTAGTCAAACACCCATTTGTGATTGTCCCATTTGAAGGAGTAATGATAAACCTATAAAAGGCTACTACCCAATATACTGACCATGAGCATAGAGCTTGCAGCGAGACTGAGTTTGAATACTAACTCTGTCAGCAGCTGTCTGATTGGCTTTAAGGCACTTGGCATTTCTGAATCTATGTTTCGTTATTTGCAAAATGAAGGTGACTATAATGATATTTATCTCATTGTATTCTTTTAAGGAATAAATTAGTTCATGTATAGAAGGAACATTTCACATACCATAGTTAGAACTGTTTATGGGTTAGCCATTTTAATTATATATTTAACAAAAAATAAGTGTTCTTACTTTTCATTTTCTTTACCAAGCAATTTAAAAGTGATATTGATGTTATAGACTGAATCCATTTGTTAATTAATTCATATGACCATCACTACTTCTTTGGAAAAAGAAATGAGTTGACTACAGGATGAAGAAGTCTTAAACTATAAAGTAGTTATACTCCTTACTGTCTTTGATCAGATATTCTTAAAGGAGACTATGTTCCAATAAAGAAACAAACAAACAAAAAAAATACAATCCAAATTCTAAGTGACTCATATGGATTCATCACCTCTACTAAATCAGAGACACTAAGTCAATATTTATTTGGAATGAATATAAAAGAAATATTACTTTAGATTGTATTTGTGATTATGCATAAAGTCCACATGAAACCAAGTTAAGTGTGCTAACACTTTGCCATTTAGTACCTTAATTTATTTTTATCTAGGTTAAATCTCATTGCAATCTTTATCTGTTTTAAATGAATCCGAATTTAATAAAATTTCAGATTTAAAGTGACATCCTATTTATTTTCTCTTATTTCATATTTCATTAATGAAGCAGTTACAAAGCTCAGTCTCAACATTATTTCCAGGGTATCCCATTAGAAACAATATAAGAAAAAAGCCTATCATTTATTTTTCTCACTCATTTGTAGCCTTTCAGAATATTCGCAATCTTTTGGAACATTTTTGTATTTACAATTCTTTTGTAGCTCTTTAACATTTAAGAGAATTATATCTAAGTGTTACATGTAGAATTAGCATAAATTAAATATACTTGACTTAATTTTTAAGGCAGATGTACTATGATTTTGTGTTTATACATGTATTATTTTATAGAACGATTTCTCTGTTTATTTTACTAGCAATTTGTTACACATTTTGGGGAAAGAAAGTAAAATCCTAAATGAGAAAATTTCATATTTGATTTTAAAATTCTTCCGTGTTCTTTCTGCACTTCTTCAAACTTTTCTCTTCCAATTATAAAACAACATGGAGCTGAAAATCTGAGAGCCCACACTTGAAAGTCATTTTGATTTTATATCTCTTACTGAATATTGTTGCTTGTCCTGGTGTTTCTCTTTTTCTGAAATGTTTGTTAAAACTGTTTGGCTGAAATAGCTAACACAGCTTACGACTACTGTTATTTCCTTTCTATATATTACAGTTGGTTGTTTATAGTTTCTTTTCTTATGTGTTTTAATTTTGAACCGCTTAATTTTAGCTTACTTTTCTTTTTTTTTTAATGGTCCTTTAATTTGTTGCTTGTATTCTTAGAAAGCCTATGTCTCTTACTTTCATATCATATATATTTTGTTTTAAAGATACAATTTTGTAAGACACTTTTAAATACATGTCAAAGCAATCAAATATAAACTAAAATGAATTTTAGAAATTTAATTCGTATGTTATATGTGATAGTTGGATAAGTCTTTAATATTTTGGTATTCATTCTATTTCTTTTGTAAAATAATTTACTTTAATTGTTTTAGTGCCTTATATTGCAAATACAAAATATTTGCCATAAAGCAATTATGAAAACATTGACTCTATGAAGTTTGGCTAACACATAATTCATTTTGCATGAAATATTCAATGAATCCAGATGCAATCTATAATTATTATGGGAACAGTGACTCAAGGGTAATTCTTGATTTGAAAATTATCTTAATTTTAATTTTTTTTATTTTAGCTTCAGAAATACAGCAATTATGCACAGAGATATGAAGCGAAAGCAAAAGTTAGTTAAAAGAGGAGATATATTTCTGTGTTTATTTGCTTTTGCTTAAAACCACCACTCACCTTAAAGTGGTATCTTAAAGTGAAAGCATTTACAAAAGCTAAAATTTTATTTTTTCACATTTAAAATATAAAATATCATAAATTATATTTTTTAGCTTTTCAAGGATTAATTTTAAAACAGTAATAGAATCATAAATTTTTCATTTTTCTTTTAAATCATGTAATCTAGTAATAGTAAAATTGACACAAAAAAAGAACATAATTTTAAACACAGCCATGAATTTTGCTTATAATATTATGACATTTCATTTTGTTGTGTAACACTTTCTGAAACATTTTCAATATGAACATTATAACAAAAATTAATTTAATTTTAGAATTTGAAAATAAAACATGTAGGTAGCGGACATACTTCTTAATGCTTTTCTTTAATTACAATATTTTAAAATTTAGTAGATTTGGGTTTCACATGTATTATTTGCTGGAATCATCTGGTCTGAATAAATGGGTTTAGGATTTATTATGCCCTCTTTAGGTAACTGTTGGATTCAAAACAATTAAGTTTGTTGTTTGCATATACTGCACATTTCAGACAATCTTAGAGCCTTGCCATTACTTCTGGAAGTATTTCTAGTGTGGCTTCTCCTCAGCATCTGTGATGCCAGGTGGGGCAGTATTGTTGTAACTACTTTCCCAGCTCTCCTACCTCACACCCTAACACCTTAAAGTGCTTTGGAAAGTTATTATGAAGCCTTTTCTTTTTAGTAATTTGTGTTTCATAAAGTTCTTTATTCACATAGAAGGACTATATGGTTTATTTATGATGTCTGCAATTGAGAAAAAAATCCCAGAAAACTTTTATAACAATAGTAATTTCTAGACACAGTGAAAGGCATTTAACAAGAATAAATAAATGGGTCATACCTATTCCATTCAAGTTTCTTCTCTGTTCTACTTGTTAAGACTATTACCATGACATTACATGACAGTAGCAACTCTTTAAACTACTTTGAGCTGCATTTAGTTTTACAAAATATGAGTATGATAAATTTTAGCAGTGGCTTTGATTTTTATTTAAAATACAATATATACATGAAGATATAAGGTTGAGAGGGAGTATAGGGAAAAGTGTAGTGGGTTTGTATTGTCCTTTTCCTCTACCTTATTACATGATTATTGTTCCATTTCAACTTATGGAAAAGTAGTACCTTTATTCCCTCTGATTTATTACAAATATGGAAAAGCATTATAGTACAATCCATAGTAATGTTGGTGATAGAATGTCAAAATTCGATGTAGCATTGCTTGTAAGGAAAGCTAAATAAGTTGGGTAATTAAATACATTTATTCAGTGTCTTAAGCAGCTGCAAAAGTTGCTTTCTCATAATATATTTAGCCCAATATTTTAAATATTTGATTTGCTTTTAAGATTTGGCTATTAAAATAAGTGGCTAACATATTTGTATATAAGTATGTATTTATACATTTTAAGATTAAAGGCCTTGAAGTGGAGTTGATGAGTCAAATTATACACAGATTTAACATCATCCTGCTTATTGTAAAATTGCCTTCTATATGTCACACCAAATTACATTCCCACAGTAGATTATTTCTACTTCAGCCCTGGAATCTCTAATATTTTTCTTAATCTAATAAGGAAAACAAAGTTTTATTTATCTCTATTTTTTAAAGATTATTAGATCAAAAAGTATTTAAATCTTCATAAGCTTTTAAAAATTTAACATGATAGCTATTTATATGGACACCACTTTCACAACCCATATTTTTCTCACTGATTTCAGAAAACAGTTTAGTTCTCATTCTCTTTCACTCTCTCCTTCTCTGACCCTCTCTCTCTCCTCAGCTCTCGCTCTCTTCATCCCCTTATCTGTAGTGCCCTTTCTTGCTTGACTGAGTTTTTTGCTTCTGACTTTATATGGTGCGTTTTTTNGTCCTGGTGTTTCTCTTTTTCTGAAATGTTTGTTAAAACTGTTTGGCTGAAATAGCTAACACAGCTTACGACTACTGTTATTTCCTTTCTATATATTACAGTTGGTTGTTTATAGTTTCTTTTTCTTATGTGTTTTAATTTTGAACCGCTTAATTTTTAGCTTACTTTTCTTTTTTTTTTAATGGTCCTTTAATTTGTTGCTTGTATTCTTAGAAAGCCTATGTCTCTTACTTTCATATCATATATATTTTGTTTTAAAGATACAATTTTTGTAAGACACTTTTAAATACATGTCAAAGCAATCAAATATAAACTAAAAATGAATTTTAGAAATTTAATTCGTATGTTATATGTGATAGTTGGATAAGTCTTTAATATTTTTGGTATTCATTCTATTTCTTTTGTAAAAATAATTTACTTTAATTGTTTTAGTGCCTTATATTGCAAATACAAAATATTTGCCATAAAGCAATTATGAAAAACATTGACTCTATGAAGTTTGGCTAACACATAATTCATTTTGCATGAAATATTCAATGAATCCAGATGCAATCTATAATTATTATGGGAACAGTGACTCAAGGGTAATTCTTGATTTGAAAATTATCTTAATTTTAATTTTTTTATTTTAGCTTCAGAAATACAGCAATTATGCACAGAGATATGAAGCGAAAGCAAAAGTTAGTTAAAAAGAGGAGATATATTTCTGTGTTTATTTGCTTTTGCTTAAAACCACCACTCACCTTAAAGTGGTATCTTAAAGTGAAAGCATTTACAAAAGCTAAAATTTTATTTTTTCACATTTAAAATATAAAATATCATAAATTATATTTTTTAGCTTTTCAAGGATTAATTTTAAAACAGTAATAGAATCATAAATTTTTCATTTTTCTTTTAAATCATGTAATCTAGTAATAGTAAAATTGACACAAAAAAAGAACATAATTTTAAACACAGCCATGAATTTTGCTTATAATATTATGACATTTCATTTTGTTGTGTAACACTTTCTGAAACATTTTCAATATGAACATTATAACAAAATTAATTTAATTTTAGAATTTGAAAATAAAACATGTAGGTAGCGGACATACTTCTTAATGCTTTTCTTTAATTACAATATTTTAAAATTTAGTAGATTTGGGTTTCACATGTATTATTTGCTGGAATCATCTGGTCTGAATAAATGGGTTTAGGATTTATTATGCCCTCTTTAGGTAACTGTTGGATTCAAAACAATTAAGTTTGTTGTTTGCATATACTGCACATTTCAGACAATCTTAGAGCCTTGCCATTACTTCTGGAAGTATTTCTAGTGTGGCTTCTCCTCAGCATCTGTGATGCCAGGTGGGGCAGTATTGTTGTAACTACTTTCCCAGCTCTCCTACCTCACACCCTAACACCTTAAAGTGCTTTGGAAAGTTATTATGAAGCCTTTTCTTTTAGTAATTTGTGTTTCATAAAGTTCTTTATTCACATAGAAGGACTATATGGTTTATTTATGATGTCTGCAATTGAGAAAAAAATCCCAGAAAACTTTTATAACAATAGTAATTTCTAGACACAGTGAAAGGCATTTAACAAGAATAAATAAATGGGTCATACCTATTCCATTCAAGTTTCTTCTCTGTTCTACTTGTTAAGACTATTACCATGACATTACATGACAGTAGCAACTCTTTAAACTACTTTGAGCTGCATTTAGTTTTACAAAATATGAGTATGATAAATTTTAGCAGTGGCTTTGATTTTATTTAAAATACAATATATACATGAAGATATAAGGTTGAGAGGGAGTATAGGGAAAAGTGTAGTGGGTTTGTATTGTCCTTTTCCTCTACCTTATTACATGATTATTGTTCCATTTCAACTTATGGAAAAGTAGTACCTTTACTCCCTCTGATTTATTACAAATATGGAAAAGCATTATAGTACAATCCATAGTAATGTTGGTGATAGAATGTCAAAATTCGATGTAGCATTGCTTGTAAGGAAAGCTAAATAAGTTGGGTAATTAAATACATTTATTCAGTGTCTTAAGCAGCTGCAAAAGTTGCTTTCTCATAATATATTTAGCCCAATATTTTAAATATTTGATTTGCTTTTAAGATTTGGCTATTAAAATAAGTGGCTAACATATTTGTATATAAGTATGTATTTATACATTTTAAGATTAAAGGCCTTGAAGTGGAGTTGATGAGTCAAATTATACACAGATTTAACATCATCCTGCTTATTGTAAAATTGCCTTCTATATGTCACACCAAATTACATTCCCACAGTAGATTATTTCTACTTCAGCCCTGGAATCTCTAATATTTTCTTAATCTAATAAGGAAAACAAAGTTTTATTTATCTCTATTTTTTAAAGATTATTAGATCAAAAGTATTTAAATCTTCATAAGCTTTTAAAATTTAACATGATAGCTATTTATATGGACACCACTTTCACAACCCATATTTTCTCACTGATTTCAGAAAACAGTTTAGTTCTCATTCTCTTTCACTCTCTCCTTCTCTGACCCTCTCTCTCTCCTCAGCTCTCGCTCTCTTCATCCCCTTATCTGTAGTGCCCTTTCTTGCTTGACTGAGTTTTTTGCTTCTGACTTTATATGGTGCGTTTTTTATTACCAGAATACTTTTGGATTACAAGAGAATATTGCTCATATTCTTTTTCTTTCTTTCACAGAAATTTTATGAATCTTTACATAGTTTTGTTTATTCCAAAAAATGTTCTGTCATTTTGAAAATTTCTTAAAGTAATTATACAGAGAGTCTTTGGGAGTTTACTGTATAACTAGAAAATATCTATATTCATCCACATAAGGGAGAATTATAAAGTACATATCATTTAGGACAGTGTTTGCCTCTTGCTTTTACACAGTTGTTCAAATTTTAGTAACTTTTTTACTAAACTCCAGTAAATGTTATAGTTTTCTGGATAATCATCTTAGTAATTACATTCAGTATTTTCACGCTTAATCTTGAGATTGAATATTATTCTTTTAAATATATATAACATTAATCTGAATAATAAACAATATTTCCAAACTAGCCAAAATATATGTGTATTATTGTTATCTCTGTTTATCAAATAACAAAACTAATATTCAAAGAGGTTAACTATACATTCATATTACATAGTTGTATAAGTGGCAGAGTTGTATCTTGAACCCAGTTTTCTAGGAACCCAGTGTCTAAGCACTTGCCACAATTGACTCTGTATATTAACTTGTAAATAGTCATTTTACTCAACTATATCTTGTTAATAATTATATGTCTATATACACACAAATATATCCATATATTTATTTATATGTATATATTTAAGCAAAAACACATATACAGAAATTTCATTCTGTTGTAATTTCCTAATACACAAATAATTTTCCCTTGCCAATCCAAATATTTGTATAACTTCTGTTTTTTCTCCTTTAAATTCCATTGACTGGCACTTTCAGAAAACGTTAGAAAAAGATAGTGGCAATAACATGCTGCCCATCTGAGTTCTCGCTTTCATAGGAATGCTTGTAAAGCTTCACCATTGATCAAAGTACGTGTGTTCCATGGCACATAGTTACATGTATTCCTATTACACTGATTGTTTTTACTCAGCAACATATGTCAAATTCACCAAATGTTTTTTTCATGCATCAAGATATTAATACATTAATATGTTTTCTATATTTTAGATATCATTGCATTCCTGAAATGCATTCTTTGTGATTATGAAATTTATTTTTCTACTAGATTGCTCCATTTTAATTATGATTTTCTATTTGGAATGTTTGAATCTATTTTGGTGTTAGATTAATACATACTATATATTACTTTCGTATGCTCTCTTCATCAGCTTTCAGTCCAACATAAAGAGGATTTAAAAAATACAAGAAGATTTTCAACTTTTGCTGTCATGTGGAATAATGTAAATGACGTGTTGATCATATTTACATTTCTAAATTTGTATTTACATTTTGTCCATATTATCTTAGGCTTCCTTGTGATTTATTCTGTCGAGGGTTTTAAAGCTCTTTCTTTTTTGATATTATAATGACTGTTTTTTCTATTATAATCCATTCATAACTAATCTTATTCCTTTACTTCCTTCTTTTCTTTATTTGTTTTACATGATCTTTTAAAATGCTATTTCTAGTCATTTATATTTTAATTCATCCAAGTTCAGTAATGAGTATTTTTAGGACTATACATTTTCCTCTGAGTACATACTTGGCTCACTACCCTACATTTAATTTTTAGCGTTCCCTGAATTGATATAGATGGATTGGCAAATGGTTGCCAAGAATTAAATGATGCACACCCACTGCCTGTTTGCTAAATAAAATTATATTAGAGCACAGAGACATCCTTTGTTTATTTATTGACTGTGATTGCTTTCATGCTACAATGACAGAGTAGTTGGAATAAATATCAAATAGCCCTCAAAGACTAAACTATTTTCCATCTACTCTTTTACAGCAGGGTACATCAGGGGAAAATAGATCAGCCAGAATGTGGCCTCAGCCTCAGCTGTTGAAGAGGTTCAGCATTAATCCTGCCAGTAGGCCTGGAGTATGAATTGCATGGCAAAGTTGCCCCCACACTGGAGAAAATTTAACTGCTATTTTATCCAAATGGAAATCTGACATTTGAAGCATAAGGTCTTTCTATTGAGAAAAGGAGCTTAATTTCACAGATGAGGAAACTCCTATTTGGGTGAGAAATATTCTCCAGAGAAAAGTGCTCTTTTAAAATTTATGATAGTTTGTGAATGGACCTATTTGCCTAATAAAGGTGAGCTGGGGGAGACCAAACAGCATCCACTAGAATCTATCCTCTATTTCAATCTGATCGGCTTGCTCTGACATTAGGCTCACTTTATCTTGCCACAGCTTCACTAGGATTCTGATTTGTCATACGTTCTGCAAAAATGAATAAATTAAAGTTTAATTAGATGACCTATACCTTCCACTCTAGTTGTTTGTAAAACTATAACTGATATTATCCTTCTTTTTTTTTTCTACATATTTAAATATTATTTCCTCTTAGCCAACACTTTTGTTGGTCTGGGTAGCTTGACTGGTGATGTGATCTATGCTTTCATCCCTGCAGGATTTTGAGTATCTAATTAACATACATTTCTCAGACAATGGTTGCTATATTTGTATATTTTACAGTAGATTATCTGAGTGTCAAACATATAATACTCCACCTTCATTATTTTGCAGTAGCCCCATGATCTCACATTGACTCCAGTGAATTACTCCTCCCAGTATGACAGTCTCTTTCTGAGATTCTAGTTTACTGATGCAAAGAGCCAAAAGTTACCACGGGGACTATCATCAGGTCGATTCTTGTGATTAGAGTCTAAAGTTGCAAGAATGAAAAGGAGTATTTCTTCAAGTGGAGTAGTCAGTGTTGCTGAGTGGGACGAATCCTATTTGCACTGTTTTGCTCTTAGATTCATTTATTCTATCTACTGGGGATAATGATCATATAATTGCTGAATATCTACCATATTTTAAAGGATATACCCTATTCTTTCCTGGTGTCATTCCAAAGTAGAATTTCCAGATATGCCTTTAATGCTTATTCCATTGTTTATGTGGCTGGTATAATTTTTAATGATGCCATATGAAGTAGGACCAGTGAACCCTTGAATTTTGCACCCAAACCACATTTTTTTTTCCATAAAGAAAATATTTTGGTCAAAGATTATGTTTGTAGGATCCTATTCCAGAAGTTTATTACTTTATATCATATGTTATTATAAGAAATTATAATAAGTCAACCACAATTTTTAACATTCCCTGGAAGGTTTTCTAAGGTATATGGTTAATTAGGCATCTTTTCTACCTTACAGGTTTAGTGAAAACAAAACATTTACAGTTGTTTGCAACTATGCAGCTAGTTAACATCTTTTCCGACATCTTCCTTGACTCTTTTCCTGCCTTTGCATGCCATCTCTTTGCAAAGTCAAGGCCACTGGTTAAGTTACCCTCTGCCAGTACTCCGTTTCTTGGTGCTAATTTCTGTATCTGTTACTTGTTACTACACTACAAACCACTCCAAAACTTAGTGAATTAAAAGATTAAGCATTTATTAAAACTCATTATTCTGGGGGTATAGGATGACCTAGCTGATTTATTCTGGAGTCTTATACGTGTCTTTGGTCAGAGCGAGGGTCAAATGACCTATAGATCAGTTAGAACGGCCTTTAACATCAGTGGAGAAATGGGCTTTGGCTAGGTCATTGTCGTTTGTTATTCCCCCAGATGGCCTCTCATTCTGCGGCTGGCTGATTCTAAAGATATAAGAAAAATGAGGGGGGGGTGGAGCAAGATGGCCGAATAGGAACAGCTCCAGTCTCCAACTCCCAGAGCGAGCGACCCAGAAGACTGGTGATTTCTGCATTTTCAACTGAGGTACTGGGGTCATCTCACTAGGAAGTGCCGGACAATCAGTGCTGGTCAGCTGCTGCAGCCTGACCAGAGAGAGCTGAAGCAGGGCGAGGCATCGCCTCACCTGGGAAGCGCAAGGGGAAGGGAATCCCTTTTCCTACCCAGGGGAACTGAAACACACAACACCTGGAAAATCGGGTAACTCCCACCCCAATACTGCGCTGTAAGCAAACGGGCACACCAGGAGAATATAACCCACACCTGGCCGGGAGGGTCCCAAGCCCAAGGAGCCTCACTGCTTGCTAACACAGCAGTATGCGGCGTGATAACC
>NW_016803334.1:701909-716206 GCF_001698545.2 Rhinopithecus bieti
ATAAATGATGAATTGATGGGTGCTGACAAGTTGATGGGTGCAGCACACCAACATGGCACAAGTATACATACGTAACAAACCTGCACGTTATGCACATGTACCCTAGAACTTAAAGTATAATAAAAATAAATAAATAAATACATAAAAGAAAAATGAGACAGCACACCCCTTGATGTGAAACTACTTTCTTATGTCTTCTTGCATTATATTTGTTCTTATGAAATGTGTCAAAACATTTCTCATGGCCAATACAGATAAAGGAATTGAGAAATACATATTACCTGTTGACTGATGAGAGTGGAAGGATTTATGACAAATTCTTCAATCTACTACAAGAAACCATGCCATTTTCAATGCCTAATTCATAGCTTTGATATCTTTACCCTTAGCTGCTCAATTAATAAGCTCGCTAAGAAAGCACTATGGTGACTGAAGATAAAGGTTGGCTAATATCCATTGGTTCAGTCATTCTATTGACTCTACTGGGCATTGCCCAATGCAGTTGATGCCTCTGCTTGGCATTAACATGTAATGTTAATATTCTCACTGATTAAATCTACTCTTATTAATCCACATGTATGCTTCTTTCTAGACTTAATTTCCTATATTTAATCTTCCAATCTTTCTACTTCCAGGTACCCAAAGAGTGAATTCAATTTCCATTGCCCGTGATTTTATATATATGCCTTCCTTGAGCCAATTCTCTCTTCAGTTGTATGTGGACTAACACACATACAACTATTGGCTCAAATACTGTGGACCCTCTTAAACTCAATCTTGAATGTCTTATAATCTGTGATGACAAGCTCCAGATTCTTAATGGAGCTTTTTTTGAGGTTTCTCACATGGAGACTTTCTCTAACATACATACCTATAATAGCATGGGATCTGCTGGGTCATACAGACTTAAACATGCTGGAAAGCCCCTTTTAGCTTTATAACTTCTAAAAACTAGCAGCCTTCAATATTACCTGATAAATGTATCTTATTTATCATCCATAATTGAGGAATTTTTTATTAAAAATCAATCCTGCAAGCATTACATTTTTTTATTAGTAACAGTTTGTGCAAGGTACACTATTATGTCCTTTATTTTGCAAGTATATTCCAGACCACAACTCTCATAAATTTTCTTGCATAGTATATCCCTGAACTTTTGTAAGGTTCACTTTCCATTCCCTAAAGATCAAATGCATTACCAAATATTCTAAACAATTTGTGGATTTGTATTTATTTGGTATGATTTCATGGTAGTATCAATAACATATGTCAATGTAGTATTCTGCAGAATGTCCTGATGTGTGTTGACCCCATCGGAATATATTGTGACAAAGAAATAGAGAAGTAAACAGGCACTGGGATAAGACTTTGAATATATATTGTTGTCTGTCACATGTGAACAAATTGCATGTGATTCTTATTCCTGACTATTATTAAAATGAATGCATTTGGCTGGCATAGTAGTTCATACCTGTAATCCCAGTACTTTGGGAAGCTGAGGCAAAAAGATCACCTGAGCTCAGGTGGTTGAGGCTGCAGTGAACCATGATCAGACCACTGTACTCTAGTCTGGACAACAGAACAAGACTCTCAAAAAAAGGAAAAAAAAATTACCAGATCAATAGCTACATAAGTACCACAGGCTTTAACAATATCACATTCAGCACAACAGCTGAAAGTTGGGGTATAATTGGATTAATTATATTAGTACTAACTTATTCTGCCATTCACTATGATTCACTAAGGTTTTTCAAGGGGAACATAGAAGTATAAAGCCAGTCATTTATTTTCCACTCAACAAACATTGACTAAGATCCCACAATAGGTCAGATATATTGTTACAAATGAATAATCTAACTCTAAAAACCATTGAGATAGTTCCTACCCTCACACACTTATGTGTATATGCTAAGTATACATCTAAAAAAAGGAATGTACAGCTGGGTATATTCAGTACTCTGATATGGTAAGAACAGTAAATAAATTGATACAACTCATTTTATTTAAAAATAAAGGAGGATAAAATTTACATAAGATTTAGCATTTTAACCATGTTCAATTATGAAATTTGACAGTTTGTAGTATATGCAGAATGTTGTGCAATAATTACTACTATCTTCCAGAATATTGATATCACCCCAAAAATATAACCTACACCTAATAAACAGCCACCCACTATTCCTTCTACTCCACGCCCCTGCTATTATTAGTCTAGGACACCCACTATTTCATCTACTCCAAGCCCCTGCTGTTATTAATCTAGTTTCTGTATGTATATAATTGACTATTCTGGATATTTTATATAAATTGATCATATAACGTGGATTTTATTGACTGGTTTTTTTAACTTAGCATGATTTTAAGTTCATTCACACTGTAGCATGTATCAGTACTTTTTTCTGTCTTGGTTAAGTAATATCCTGCTGTATGGATATACCACCATTGTTTATCCACTCATAATTTGATGGACACTTTGATTGTGTCTAATTTGGGGCTACTATGAATAATACTCCTATCAACATTTGTATACAAGTTTTTATGTAAACATATGTGTTTAATTCTCTTGGGCATACACCTAGGAGTGACATTTCTGAGTTATCTGATATAACCCTACTTTTAGCTTTTTGAGAAATAGCAGTACCGTTTTCCACAGCAGTTGCACCATTTTATATTCCCATCAGTAATGTATAAACATTCCAATTTCTCCACATCCTTGCCAGCACTTCTTATTCTCTCTCTTCTTCCTCCCTTTCTCCTCCTCTAGCGTTTTCTCCTCCCTTTGCCTTTTCCATCCTTCTCTCCCTCTTGTGCCCCCTCTCCTTCTCTTCCTTCCTTTTTTATCTTCTCTTCTTACTATCCTAATGGGTGTAGAGTAGTTCTTGGTTTGAATTTCTTTTTTTTCTTTTTCTTGTCTATTTACTCATAACTTTATTTTCCTCTACTAGAAGCATACCAGTGAAACACTGTAATTTCATACTAATGATATTAACCATTGTATCAGATACTTATTGGCTTTATTTATTTATGGGAAAATGTCTATGCCCTTTGCTCATTTTTAAAAATTATTATTTGTGATAAAGTCTTGCCCTGTCGGCCAGGTTGGAGTGCAGTGGCATGTTATAGCTCAGTGCACCCTTGAGCCTCTGCATTTAAGCCATCCTCCCACCTCAACCCCCTGAGTAGCCCTGGCTGTAGGCACCCACCACCACATCTGGCTAATTTTTTAAAAAGGTGTTTTGGTAGAGACAGAGTCTTGCTGTGTTGCCCAGATTGGTCTCAAACTTCCAGCCTCAGGAAAGCCTCCCACCTCAGCCTCACAAAGCTCTGGGATTGTAGTTGTAAGCCACTGTGCCCGGCCGCATTTTTGAATTTAGTTGTTTATCTTTCAGTTGTTGTTTATGAGAATCCTTTACATATTCTGGATACCAGACTCCTATCAGATATATAGTATAGAAATATATATTTTTAATTCCATAAGTTATCTTTGCCATTGCTCCTTAGTGTCCAATGATGCAAAAATAGTTTTTAATTTTGGTGGAGTACAGTTTACCTATTTTTTTCTTTGTTGATTCTGTCTTTTGTGTTATGTTTCAACATCTACTGGCTAACTTAACATGATGAAGATTTACATATATATTTCCTTCTATGAATTTTATATTTTCAGTTCTTACATCTAAGTCTTTGCTCCATTTTGATTTAGTTTTCATATATGACATAATGTAGAGGTCCAAATTTATTCTTTTACTTGTGAATATTCAGTTGCCTCGGCACCATTTATTGACAAGATTGTTTTTTTCTCATCGAGTTTTTACCAATTCTCTTGAAAATCAGTTGACTGTGAAATATGTTGTTTTATTTTTGGACTCTGAGTTCTATTTCATGGATCCAAGTCTGTCTATGCTTATGATAATACCATACTGTTTGATTAGTGTAGTTTACTAGTAAATTCAGGCATTAAGACATGTGAGTCCTCTGGTTTTGTCCTTTTAAAAGATATCCTTCATTCTTCTGGCTCCTTGCAATTCTCTATGAATTTTAGAATCAGGGTTTCATTTCTGAAAGAAAAGAAATGACAACAGGGATTTTGATGGATTTGTATTTTATCTGGAGATCAATTTGTTAAATATGCTATTTAAACAATATTATCTTTTAATATGCAAACATATAATACATCTAAATAAATATGTCTTATTTATTTAGGTCATATTTAACTTATTTTGACATGTTTTGTAGTGTTCAGCGTAAAGTCTTTCACTTTCTGGTTACATTTATTACTAAGTATTTTATCCTTTTTATGCTAATGTAAGCAAAAGTGTTTTAGTTATATTTCAGTTTTTTCATTGTAATTATATAAAATGCAACTGATTTTGTATATTGATCTTGTATCCTGCAACTTTGCTAAACTCACTATTTAGCTCTCACTTTTTTGTTGTTAATTTGTTAGGGTTTTCTAAGTATAAGATCATGGGTTCTATAAAAAATAATTTTCTTCCTTTTTAAAAAATTATCAACTTTTAGGTTCCAGGGTACATGCACAGGATGTGCAGGTTTGTTACACAGGTAAACATGTGCCATGGTAGTTTGCTGCACAGATAGACCCATCACCCAGGTATTAATCCCAGTAACCATTAGCTATTCTTCCTGATGCTTTCCCTTCCCCTGTCCTTGACAGGCTCCAGTGTATGTTGGTCCCCAACATGTCCATGTGTTTCATCATTCGTCTCCCACTTATAAGTGAGAACATGCAGTGTTTGGCTTTCTGTTCCTGCATCAGTTTGCTTAAGGATAATGGCTTCCAGTTCCATCCACGCCTTGCAAAAGACATGATCTTGTTCCTTTTTTATGGCTGCATAGTATTTCATGCTGTATATGTTACACATTTTTACTTATCCAGTCTACTGTTGATGGACATGTAGGTTGATTCCACGTCTTTGCTATTGTCAATAGTGCTGCAGTGAACATATGCATGCATGTATCTTTGTACTGGAATAGCCTACATTCCTTTGGTAATATGCCTAGTATATTACCTAGTAATGAGATTGCTGGATCAGTTGGCATATCTTCTTCTAGATCTTTGAGGAATTGCCACACTGTCTTTCACAGTGTGTGAACTAATTTACATTCCCACCAACAGTGTAAAAGTGTGACTATTTCTCAGCAGCCTTGCCAGCATCTGTTGTTTCTTGACTTGTTAATTATCACCATTCTGACTGGCATGAGACAATATCTCATTTTGGTTTTGATTTGATTTTGAGTTTTTTGTCATACGTTTGTTGGCTACATCAATGCCTTCGTTTGAGAAGTGTCTGTTCGTGCCCTTTGCCCACTTTTGATGGCTTTTTTGTTTGTTTTATAAATTTGTTTAAGTTTTTTGTAGAATCTGGATATTAGACTTTTGTCAGATGGATACATTGCAAAAATTTTCTCCCATTCTGTAGGTGGTCAATTAACTCTGATGATAGTTTCTTTTGATGTGCAAAAGCTCTTTAGTTTAATTAGATCCCACTTGTCCATTTTTACTTTTGTTGCAATTGCTTTTGGCATTTTTGTCATGAAATCTTTGCCAGTGCATCATGTCCTGAGTGGTATTGCCTAGATTTTCTTCTAGGGTTTTTATAGTTTTGGATTTTACATTTAAGTATTTAATCCATCTTGATTTAATATTTGTATAAGGTGTAAGGAAGGAGTCCAGTTTCAGTTTTCTTTCTATACAATTTGAATGCCTTTTATTATCCTTTTTAAGCCTTGTTGACCTGACTAAAACTTTCAATATAACAATGAATGGAAATGGTAAAACAGATATCCTTGTCTTGCTTCGTATATTAGGGAAAAGCTTCCAGCATTGCACAATAGAGTATGGTATTTTATCTGTGGATTATTCAGTGTCTTTATCGAGGTGAAGAATTTATTTTTTACTCTTGACTTGTGGAGTTTTTAACATGAAATAATACAGATCCTGTTAAATTCCTTTTGTGTGTCTATTGAGATCATAATTACTTTCTTTAATTCTGTTAACACAGTGTACTATATTGATTTTATGTAAAATCACTTTTGCATTCCTGCAATAAATCATATATGATCATAGTATGTAATTATTTTAAAAGGTTTCCATATTTGGTTTACTAGCATTTTCTTGAGAATTTTGGCATCTATATTCATAGAAGATATTGCTCCGTTTTTCTTTTCCTTGTGTTGTATTTATCTTTTTTTGATAAGGAATAATACTGGCCTCACAGAAAGAATTAGGAAGTGTTTTCACCTCTTTCATTGTCTGGAAAAGTTTGAGAAGGAATGGTGGTAACTGATCTTTAAACATTTGATAAGAATCACCAGTTAAAACATCTGCTCCTGATATTTTTTGAAAGTGTTTTGATATCTAATTAAATTTTCTTACTTGCTATAGTTCTACTAAGATTTTCTATTTTTTCTTGAGTTTTATTGGTTTGTGAATTTCCAGAAATTTGTGTGTTTAATTTAGACTATGTGATGTTTTGGCATATGTGATGTTTTTATAGTATTCTCTGAAATTTTTTTTATTATTTCTGTAATGTTAGTAGTAGGCTCTATACTTTCATTTCTAAGCATATTAATTTGAGTATTCAATCTTATTTGTTGCTCAATTTGGGTAAAGATGTCAATTTTGTTGATCTTTTAAAATAAGCGATCATGACATTTTAGAAGTTCTCTATTGTTTTACTACTCTTTATTACATGTAATTATTTTCTGATCAGTATTATTTCCCTCCTTCTGCTACTTTTGGACTTAGTTTTCTCATCTTTTATATATTAGCTTATTAATTTTAGATGGTTCTAGGTTTTTAGTGCAAGTATTGATATTGGACCCTGTACTCTATGTATACCGTAAGTTTTGCCATGTTTTGTTTCCATATGCCTTAATATAACATTATTTTCTAATTTCCCTTGTGATTTCTTCTTGGATCCATGGTTATTAAAGAACATGTTTTAAATTTTCATGTAATTTTGAATATTCTAACTTAATTTCTGTTATTGATTTCTAGTGTATTTTTATGACAGCTAGTAAATATAATTTGTATGATTTCAGTGTTTTAAAGTTTATTGAGACTCTTTGTGGCCTAATAACTGGTCTCTCCTGGAGAATATTTCATGTGCAGTTGAGAAGAATATATGTTGTTCTGTTAATAAGAGAAGTGTTCCTTATGGAACACTACAGGGAATACTGTCAGTTACAACCAGTTGGTTTATAGTGTTCAAGTCTTTTATTTCATTTCTATTTTCTATCCAGTTGCCCTATCCATTGTTGAAAGTGAGGTATTTAAGTCTTATACCATTACTTTTAAGCTGCCTATTTTTTCTTTCAATTCTGTCAATATTTGTTTTATTTATTTTAGAGCTTTATTGTTAAAGGCTTATATATTTATATTTCCCAGATATACTGATTCTATTATTTTAATATAATATTCTTTTTTATTTCTTGCTCCACTTTTTATCATAACATCTATTAATTTTGATATTAATGTGGCTGGTACATCTCATGTTTGGCTGCAGTTTGCATGGAATGTCTTTTGTCATTCTATTTTAACCTACTGTGTTTTTAAATTTAAAATAAATATCTTATAGAGCATATAATTGAGTAATATTTTCTCATTTAGCTCATCTCTGCCTTTTTATTGGAAAATTTAGCCAATTTACATTTAGCACAACTACAGATAAGAAAATACTTCTGTCAAATGGCAATTTGTTTGTTACATGTCTCATGTCCTTTGTCTTCTCAATTCCTCCATTGATGCTTTCTTTTGTGTTACATAGTTTTCTAGTACATCATTTAAATTACTTGTTTCTTTTTCTATATTTCAGTTATTTTATTAGCAATTATCCTAGGGATTGCAATTAGCATCTTATTTTATAGCAATTAGTTAATTTCTGTTAAATATATGTTTGGGTTGTATTTTCTTGTTTCTTTGTATGCCTTATAATTTATTTGTTGAAAACTAGACACTATGTATTCAACCCTGGAAGTAAATTTTTTCTTTTCTCAGAGTTTCTTGCTAATTGTTATAATTGCATGTTTAGTGATGTTTTTGACAAAATTTGAAAATTCTTTGTGTTTGGTCACGTGTGAACTCTGAAATATCTGATTCATTAGCTTAATGTTCAGCTAGTGATTGAACAGATTTTTTATTTTAATTCTTAGAACCAAAACTAACCCCATCCCCAACCTTTAACTTTTCTTTGCAAATCACGTCTGTGTGTGTGTGTGTGTGTGTGTGTGTGTGTGTGTGTCGGGGCATTCCTTTAGCTTTATTCAGGCGGTTTATTACTCTTCCTTACCCTTCACTGCCTGCCTACACAGAACTTAAATTACAGCTAAAAGTAAAACTTTGTTTTCATTACATTCTCCCTGGGTACCCACCTTAGCACCAGGAGAGATCAGAGTTAGGCAATATAAAAGTAATTGATTCTTTCCTCCATGGAACCACCAGACAGGCCGAAACAACTACCCTTTTTAAAAATATATGGTGAATGAAGTCTGTTCTACCCTTTTTAAAAATATATGGTGAATGAAGTCTGTTCTGCTGTCTACAATCAATACCTGTACTGGAAATGATAGCTGCTTTATTCAAGACCATTCACTGACTTGAGGTGTGGAAGATAGACCAAGGTAGGTTAAAATGCCAAAAGCTCACTGTTCTTACTGAGAGATTCACCTAATTGCTGCAGTTTGTGTGTTAATATCCAGTATTCTGAAATAGTTGATTCTGAGAATTTTGACAGATTTTGTTGTTGCTTTTATGGAAGGACAGATTTGTTTTTCAGCATTTCTTACTTTACCATTCTTACCATGTCACTCTTTCTCTTTAATTTTCAAAGTTGCTAATGTAAACAGAGAACATATTAGATTTGATACTCCCTAAATATTGCTTGATTTCTTATTATTTCTTAAGTTTTTCTAACATACTGATATGGTTTGGATCTGTGTCCCTGCCGAAGTCATATGTCAGATTGTCATTCTTAATGTAGAAGGCGGGGCCTGGTGGGAGATAATTAAATCATGGGGGTGGGTTTCTCATGAATGGTTTAGCACCATCTTCTTGGTGCTATTCTGACAATAGTGAGTGAGTTCTTGTGAGATTTTGTTGTTTAAAAGTGTGTAGCACCACCCCCTCACTCCCTCTTGCTCAGGCTCCTGCCATGTAAGACGCCTGCTCCTGCTTTGCCTTCTGCCATGATTGGAAGCTTCCTGAGGTCTTCCCAAACATACTTCATGGTACATCCTGCAGAACCATGAGCCAGTTAAACCTTTTTATTTTATAAATTAATCAGTATCAGCTGTTACTTTACAGCAATGTAAGAACAAACTAGTACATATACTTATTACTCAAATTCATTGTAGCTCACTATATATAATAGAGTAACTCAGAATCTTCAATTTATTAACTTTTAATGCTTGTAAGCAAATATTTTATTTCAAGAGATTCACTACTATAATATTTCTAAATGTTAAATCTAATTGGCAGATGTTTCATGTTTGACTCAGATAGTTTTAATGCCATTTTGCATGGTCTTTGTGCACAAATGTGTTACAAATGATATAGGGTGAGTTTAATTTTGTCTTTGAATGATTCAAAAATTGACCAACAATATTTCAAGAATAGTATTATCCATTCTTCAAATGTAGACCCTAAGAAAAGGGGTGGGAGTAAATAATAGTTTCAAAAGTAATACCAGAAAGAACTGTGAAGAAAAGGAGGATAGAGACAACAAGAAAGGGAGGAAAAGCAAGAAAGTACATGGATGAGTGATTTAGTGATGTGGGTAACTGGGGTTCGACCCCACTAGGAATGTGGAAACCTTGTTAAGCATGTCTCAGAATCACACTGAAGGATGAAGGGGTATTTATCTACCAATCCTCATTGCATAATTTTGAAACTTTTCTCTGGTGCTTTAATTCTCTGGTATTTCTGAGCTGCTTGGAGTCCCAGGCAGAGCATTCCAAAGGCCTATGTTCACTCTCAGAGAGAGTCACAGGAAGTTGTCAGCCTATATGAGGGCAGCCTGTCAGTAACGTCTGAGATGGAACAAAGTGAAATGGGTGGGACTAAAATAACACCACTAATGACATTTTTAACACTTTAATATTATAAGATTAGGAACACTCAATATTAAAATAATAAACGATATAAAATAAAATTTTCTTTTGAACAGTTTTCCTTCAGTGGCATCTAAATTATTATCTTCAAATTTGACGCAACAAGGAAATTACAATAAGAGACTTTGACAATACAATTAAAGTTAATTTTATTCTAGTATAAAATTCACTCCGGAGGTTCTTGCTAGATAGTCAATGCTAAAGTTCACTGTGTGGGAAGAGTGAATACAATGAAAATGATATTGACACTTCAGTTTAATTACATAACATAAATGCTACCATTAGATAACACAAGCTTTCTGATGATGTGCAAGATAATTTTAACATTTTAATTTTATAAAGATTTTCCCAGGCAAGATGGCCGAATAGGAACAGCTCTGGTCTGCAGCACCCAGAGACACCAATGCAGAAGGCAGGTGATTTCTACATTTCCAACTGAGGTACTCAGTTTATCTCACTGAGACTGGCTAGACAGTGGGTGCAGCCCATGGAGGGCCAGCAGAAGCAGGGTGGGGAATTGCCTCACCCAGGAAGTACAAGGGTTCAGGGAACCCCCTCCCCTAGCCAAGGGAAGCCATGGGGGACTGTGTCGTGATGGACAGTGCTATCCAGCCCAGATACTACGCTTTTCCTACGATCCTCACAATGCGCAGACCGAGAGATTCTCTCAGGTGTCTACACCACCAGGGCCCTGGATTTCAAGCACACAACTGGGTGGCTGTTTGGGCAGACACCGAGCTAGCTGCAGGAGTTTTTGTTTGTTTGTTTGTTTGTTTTTTACCCCCTGGAAAAACAGCGAGAGAGAACCATTCACTCACCTGGAAAAGGGACTGAAGCCAGGGAGCCAAGTGGTCTTGCTCAGCAGATCCTACCCCCATGGAGCCCAACAAGCTAAAATCCACTGGCTTGAAATTCTTGCTGCCAGCACAGTAGTCGGAAGTCGGCCTGGAACACTTGAGCTTGGTGTGGGGAGGGGCACCAGCCGTTACTGAGGCTTGAGTAGGCAGTTTTCCCCTCACAGTCTAAACAATGCCACTGGGAAGTTCGGACTGGGCAGAGAGCACCACAGCACCACAAAGCCACTGTAACCAGACTGCCTCTCTAGATTCCTCCTCTCTTGTCAGGGCATCACTAAAAGAAAGACAGCAGTCCCAGTCATGGGCTTATAGATAAAACTCCCACCTCCCTGGGACAGAGCACCTGGGGGAAGGTGCGGCTGTGGTCGCCACTTCAAGAGACTTAAATGTTCCTGCCTGCAAGCTTTGAAGAGAGCAGCAGATCTCCCAGCACAGTGATTGAGCTCTGCTAAGGGTCAGACTGCCTCCTCTAGTGGGTCCCTGACCCCCGTGCCTCCCTATGGGGAGACACCTCCCAGCAGGGGTCGACAGACACCTAATACAGGAGAGCTATGGCTGGCTTTAGGCGGGTGCCCCTCTGGGGCAAAGCTTCCAGAGGTAGGAGCAAGCAGCAATATTTGCTGTTCTGAAGCCTCCGTTGGTAATACCCAGGCAAACAGGGTCTGGAGTGGACCCACAGCAAACTCCAGTAGACCTGCAGAAGAGGGGCCTCACTGTTAGAAGGAAAAATAACAAACAGAAAGTGATAGCATCAACATCAACAGAGAGGACAACCATGCAAAAACTTCATCCAAATGTCACTGATAGCAAAGACCAAAGGTAGACAAATCCATGAAGGAGAGAAAAAATACAGTGCCCAAAGTCTGAAAATTCCAGAAACAAGAATGCCTCTTCACCTCCGAAGATTCACAACTTCTCACCAGCAAGGGAACAAAACTGGACAGAGAATGAGTTTGATGAATTGACAGAAATGGGCCAGAAAGTGGGTAGTAACAAACTCCTCCAAGCTAAAGGAGTGTGTTCTAACCCAAGAAAAGGAAGGTAAGAATCTTGATAAAAGGTTAGAGGAATACCTAACTAGGATAATCAGTTTAGAGAAGAACATAAATGACCTGATGGAGCTGAAAAACACAGCACGAGAACTTCGTGAAGCATGCACAAGTATTGATATCTAAATCGGTAAGCAGAGGAAAGGATATTAGAGATTGAAGATCAACTTAATGAAATAAAGTGTGAAGACAATATTAGAGAAAAAACAATGAAAAGGAATAAACAAAGCCTCCAAGAAATATGGGACTATGTGAAAAGACCAAACTTACCTTTGATTGGTGCACCTGAAAATGATGGGGAGAATGAAACCAATTTGGAAAACATACTTCAGGATATTATCCAGAACTTCCCCAACCTAACAAGACAGGCTAACATTCAAATTCAGGAAATACAGAGAACACCACAAAGAACACCATGAGAAGAGCAACCCCAAGACACATAACTGTCAGATTCACCAAGGTTGAAATGAAGGAAAAAATGTTAAGGGCAGCCAGAGAGAAAGGTCGGGTTACCCACAAAGAGAAGCCCATCAGACTAAGAACAGATCTCTCAGCGCAAACCCTACAAGCCAGAAGACAGTGGGGGCCAGCACTCAACATTCTTAAAGAAAATAATTTTCAACCCAGAATTTCATATCCAGCCAAACTAAGCTTCATAACTGAATGAGAAATAAAATCCTTTACAGCAAGCAAACACTGAGAGATTTTGTCACCACCAGACCTGTCTTACAAGGAGTTCCTGAATGAAGCACTAAATATGGAAAGGAAAAACTGGTACTAGCTACTGCAAAAACAACCCAAAATTTAAAGACCACCGAAACTATGCAGAAACTGCATCAACTAATAGGGAAAATAACTAGCCAGCATCATAATGACAGGATCAAATTAACACATAAAAATATTACCTTAAATGTAAACAGGCTAAATGTCCCAATTAAACAGCACAGATAGGCACATTGGATAAAGAGTCAAGACCTATTCGTGTGCTGTATTCAGGAGACCCATCTCATGTGCAAGGGCACACATAGGCTCAAAATAAAGGGATGGAGGAAGATTTACCAAGCAAATAGAAAGAAAAAATAAAGCAGTGATTGCAATCCTAGTCTCTGATAAAACAGACTTTAAACCAATGAATATCAAAAAAGACAGAGAAGGGCATTACGTAATGGTAAACAGATCAATGCAATGAGAAGAGTTAACTATCCTAAATACATATGCACCCAATACAGGAGCACCCAGATTCACAAAGCAAGTTCTTACAGACTTACAGAAAGACTTGGACTCCCACACAATAATAACGGGAGACTTTAACACCCCACTGTCAATATTAGACAGATCAATGAGACAGAAAATTAACAAGGATATTCAGGACTTGAACTCATCTCTGGACTAAGAAGACCTAATAGACATCTACACAACTCTCCACCCCATATCAACAGAATATACATTTTTCTCAGCACTGCATAGCTGTTATTCTAAAATCAACCACACAATTGGAAGAAAAACACTCCTCAGCAAATGCAAAGTAGTAGAAATCATAACAAATAGACTCTCAGACCACAGTGCAATCAAATTAGAACTCAGGATTAAGAAACACACTCAAAACCACACAACCACATGGAAATTGAACAACCTGCTCCCGAATGACTACTGGGTAAATAATGAAATTAGGGGGGAAAAATTAAGTTCTTTGAAACCAATGAGAACAAAGACACATGTACCAAAATCTCTGAGACACAGCTAAAGTAGTGTTTAGAGGGAAATTTATAGCAATAAATGCCCACAGGAGAAAGTGGGAAAGATCTTAAATCAGCACCCTAACATCACAATTAAAAGAACTAGAGAAGGAAGAACAAACAAATTCAAAAGCTAGCAGAAGACAAAAAATAGCTAAGATCATAGCAGAACTGAAGGAGATAGAGACACGAATAACCCTTCAAAAAATCAATGAATCCAGGAGCTGGCTTTTTGAAAAGATTAGCAAAATAGATAGACCAGTAGCTAGACTAATAAAGAAGAAAAGAGGAAAGAATCAAATAGACACAATAAAATGATAAAGAGGAGATCACCACTGATCCCACAGAAATACAAACTACCATCAGAGAATATTGTAAACACATCTACGTAAATAAACTAGAAAATCTAGAAGAAATGGATACATTCCTGGACACATAAACCCTCCCAAACTAAACCAAGAAAAGAAAATCCCTGAATAGACCAATAACAAGTTCCAAAATTGAGGCAATAATTAAGAGCCTATCAA
>NW_016803334.1:716340-753989 GCF_001698545.2 Rhinopithecus bieti
AAGATCAGAGCAGAACTGAAGGAGATAGAGACACAAAAGACCCTTCAAAAAATCAATGAATCCAGGAGCTGGCTTTTGAAAAGATTAGCAAAATAGATAGACCAGTAGCTAGACTAATAAAGAAGAAAAGAGGAAAGAATCAAATAGACACAATAAAATGATAAAGAGGAGATCACCACTGATCCCACAGAAATACAAACTACCATCAGAGAATATTGTAAACACATCTACGTAAATAAACTAGAAAATCTAGAAGAAATGGATACATTCCTGGACACATAAACCCTCCCAAACTAAACCAAGAAAAGAAAATCCCTGAATAGACCAATAACAAGTTCCAAAATTGAGGCAATAATTAAGAGCCTATCAACCAAAAAAAAAAAAAAAAAAAAAAAAAAAAAAAAAAAAAAAACAAGACCAGATGGATTCACAACCAAATTCTACCAGAGGTACAAGGAAGAGCTGGTACCATTAATTCTGAAAGTATTCCAAACAGTAGAAGAAGAGGGACTCCTCCCAACTCATTTTATGAGGTCAACATCATCTTGATACAAAAACCTGGCAAAGACACAACAAAAAATAAAAATGTCAGACCAATATCCCTGATGAGCACTGATACAAAAATTGTCAGTAAAATACTGGCAAACTGAATCTAGCAGCACATCAAAAACCTTATCTACCATGATCAAGCTGATTTTATCTCTGGGATGAAAGTCTGGTTCAACATATACAAATCAATAAAAGTAATTCATCATATAAACAGAACCAATGACAAACACCACATAATTATCTCAATAGATGCAGAAAAGGACTTCAGTAAAATTCATACTAAAAACACTCTATAAACTAGGTATTGATGGAACGTATCTCAAAATAATAAGAGCTACTTATGACAAATCCACAGACAATCTCATACTGAATGGGCAAAAGTTGGAAGCATTCTCTTTGAAGTCTGACACAAGACAAGGATGCCCTGTCTCACCACTCCTATTCAACAAAGTTCTGGCCAGGGCAATCAGGCAAGAGAAAGAAATAAAGGGTATTCAGACAGGAAGAGGGAAGTCAAATTGTCTCTGTTTGCAGATGATATGATTGTATATTTAGAAAACCCCATCATCTCAGCTCAAAAACTCCTTAAGCTGATAAGCAACTTCAGCAAAGTCTCAGGATGCAAAATCAAGAGTTATTTTATGTATTGAGAATATAAAAAGAATGAAATATAAACTATAAGGAAATACAAAAATTGATACATAGATTAATGTATGTTATTTTCATCTAATTGCTGTAACATCAGAGTCCTGATAATTGTTTTTGTTCATTTTGTATTACATCATTTTGTAAATATTTAGACTTGGTGATACTTATTTTTATCACAGAGTATTCATAACCCATAAAGGTGCAATGAAGATATAGTAATATATTTTGAATTAATATAAAATTAAGTTAAACATAGATATGAATATATTAACAACTGTAAGTAAATTTATATGACATTAGGAAACATTTTTTTTCCTCTTCACTTCTTAGAACGGTAAATATATAAGTGAAATAGCTGCATATATATTATTTCATTTGTACAGATGACTTCCTAATATCTTCACTATCAGAAGAATACTAACTAGATTTTCAATGTTATATTTTATACATTTTATGCATATTTAAATAATAAGGTTGTCTTTAACATAAAAACATGGGAAACATGCGCTTGTATTAGCTATAATATTTTAAATATATTAAAATTAGCAATAAGTTTAAAACAGTCAAAATTATAAAATATCTGATTTTAGGACTGGATTATTAAATTTGTTCAAAGATATTAGAAAACTCCAAGTAGGAGAAACAAAGGCTGTATTTACAATGAATCTATACCATCCATTCCATACTACGTCAAAATATATGTTTTTAAATCAATGATTTATATTTTTTGTTCTGCTTTATTCAGTCTCCTTACCCTAACTCTGTCATAAACTCTCCATCCAATTTGAAATAAAGTACGACATCATAACATCTTCTGACATGTCTTTGGTATAAATTTACATTGCTTAAGTGCTTAGATATTTATTTCTTCCAGACCACTAGAGTTATTAATTAATAATAGCACAATGGAAGGAGGCCTTTGTGTTATAGATCCACAGTTTTGAGGTTGAATTCAAAACCTCTAATTATCTGTATTCCAGATCCAGACCAAACCTAAGCTACTAATAGTCAGATGATATATTCAAATGAAATCATATGCATTGAAGTTATTTTGATGCTGTATATATAGAAGCAGAGGATTCTGGCTATGTTGACCAAACACCCTGGTTTGCCTGGGACAGTTCCCTGATAATATCTGGTGTTCTGGTGTAATGATTAATAGTATTGGTTCTCCTTCCACTCAAATACACCCCGACTAAAATAATATATTATATGTTTATGTAAATTTGGGCATATTTTACTCAAAACTCATTCTTTGCATTTTCATTTCTCTGCATCCTCCTTTTAAGAGTACTCCTTTGTACATAAATGGACTACATTTTCAGCATTTGTATTTGTGACATGGACACATTAAAATAGATCCCAGAAAAATCATTTATTTATGATGTCTTACAGACCTTAAAGGTAACTTATACAAAATAAATTATTCTTAATGCAGATAGTTTCTATACTTTTATAGGGAAAAATAAGCACTATATAAAATCAAATTTCTTCAAATATTAATCATGAGAAAATAAATATCAATATTGAATAATAAAGTTGTATTTCGATTCAATCCAGCTTCTCCTGATGAAAGTATACTCTTCATTTAGAAAGCTTAAAAAGAGACCTACAGGAATTTTACAATTTCTGTTGTTTCCTCTAGACACGTTACTGGCAGGTAAACACATTTAAATACATTCAATACAGTCAAACATATGATAGGATGTGTATGCTTTTAATATATAGTCATGACAAGTATTCTTGAAGGGTTCTCAGCAGAGACTTTCTCAAAGAGGAGAATTGTCAGATGTAACAAATAAAAGTAAAATATGAATACTTTTTTATTATAATTATGTTCCAATTATTGCACATGGCATACTCATACTAAAATATTACTTGTTGTTTATACGAAATCTTAATTTCACTTGACATCCTAAATTTTTTGTCTTCCTGCTGAGGAGGTAAGCAGTTGAGCATGGAAGAGTAGTTGAATTAAATGGGCCAGAGATGAGGAGGCTGCATATTTCACAGTGAGAGTAAAATGTAAAAATTTTACCATATAACTTATTTAGAGTAGAAAGCAAATGTAGAACTGGAGGAGAGAGAATTTTGATAGGAGAGACCCAAATCAAGTATAGATTCTGTATGTCATGGAAAAAGTCTGAACATTTTGTTGAATACATACGGTTAAGAAATCAAAGGAGAGACTTGCTGGAACTTGGAAGATCATCCTGGCCACAGTGACGGCAGAGGAATTAAAAGAGTATCGCTCAAAATAGAGTGGCCACTTAGGAGTTTGGAACACAGAAAACAAAACATAAATCATCATGTGCAAAAATGATGAGAGATGGTTTTAAAGTTTAAAGTTTAATAGTTTAAAGCATAAAGCATTAAGCCATTGTATATTTAAAGGAATCATCTATAAACAAAATTTGTGTATTTTTATTTTAAACAACTTTACAAGGTAGATGTTATAATCCACATTTTCCAGATGAGAAATTCAAATTAGTTGAGAATAAACAATTTGACCAAGGTTGTGCACAAGTAAAAAAAGTAGAGGAAAAGAGATTTTAACTTAAGTCAGTATGACTCTAAAGCTTATAGTGTTTTGATTATAACATTAAGGAATTTAATCTCTATTAAAATAATACTATTTTAAATAACGTAATATTTGGAAAAATATGAATAAATATAATAAATTTTTACCTAATGCTTGAGTCCAAAAGATTTAAATGCAGATTACATTTTTTAAAGTAATTGCTTACATGTTATATATACAAAAGCTACCAATAAAATATGCCAACATTCACTAAAGCCAGCAAAATACCGTGGACCAAAATTTTTAATGTTATCAAATTTGGGATCAAAATAATATAACACAAAATAAGATATAAGGATGACACTAATCAAAATACAAATTAAAAAGAAACAAATATGAAGAAAATAAATCTGATGAGGTAAGCAACAAGAAATAATACAATAGCAGAATGTCAAATATGTCAAGGTTATTTCAACCATTGCCACCAACCTAGGCAGGATAGTATGTCTTCTAATTGAGGTGACAATGGGTCCTAACTTGAATGGTGCCCTCCTGGTGCCTGTTTTTCTAGTGTAATTATTAAGAGTTAAAGAGTGTTCCATTTCCAGAAAATCTTATGGTGGCTGATAAATCATATCGTGTCCTTATCTATGAGATATCCTAGTAAAATGCCAGAGCTAGGAAAAAGAGAGATAATTAGACATTGTCACACAGAAATGTTTGAGTCCAGTTCTCTCTCTTCCCACCCCAATATTTTCCAATCAATACCTATCTACAGATCCCACAAATGTATGGATATATCTATAGATAGATCCTGTAACATCTCTGTCTATTTAGGTAATTCTCTATCTACACTTATGATTTGTTAATCTCTCTTTTATCTTGTAGTTTCCAGTTCTAGCATCAGTAACTATATGCTGCTCAAATTCTACACTAACTGCTGGGGTTGCAACACACTCTTTCTTTTAATTCTCACAATAAACATGGATGTTGGTAGTGTTTTAGATGAAAAGATAGGGAACGGACACGCGGGATTTTTAATTGACCTACTGATTGTAAAGATCTTAAGCGGGAAAGTAGGAGATTAAACTCAGTTCCCCAGTCTGAGTAGTACCCATTACATCACAATATCTCAAGCAATTTGATTGCCATCTTATGCTTAATGAGAATAAAGTAAGAAAATGGGATTCTTTGTAGACTCTTTAACAAACAAAGTGTAGTTGAGAATTAACTTGCCCAGTCTTTTAGGACAGAGTAATGATACAGTGACTATGCTGAAATTTCATCTATAGAAGCCAGAAGTAGAACCTGTGCTTAGAAGCTTCTCCATACACTATAGGACTGAACAGACATTTTGGAGTAATGATCAACCAGGTAGTATTGGCCCTTGGAGA
The DNA here is from genome assembly GCF_001698545.2 of Rhinopithecus bieti. Taxonomy (NCBI): domain Eukaryota; kingdom Metazoa; phylum Chordata; class Mammalia; order Primates; family Cercopithecidae; genus Rhinopithecus; species Rhinopithecus bieti. The sequence goes on from NW_016803334.1 coordinate 721,453, forward strand.
CAATAAGCATGTACGAGGAGCATTTTTGTTTATCCTAGTGACTGTGGGATATTTGAGTTTTACAAGTTGGCAAGGAATGCAGTATTCCACAATTCCCACACAAAGAAGAACTGTCCCTCGTCTCATATATATTTTAATGCATCACCAGATATTCATAAGATGAAAAATATATTCATAATGAGCTAAATTTAGAAGTTAATTTTATTTACCTAGTAACTCATTTTTAAATAATTTTAATATACAGTAAGTTTCCAGAATATGCAAATACTAGCAAAGTGGAAAGAAGATTTTAATTTGTTTTGTTCAGGAATTTACTTAGCGTGCCTTCAATTTGGATTACCAGTTCATCGACAGTATATCCTCCAGTGGTATTTAATTACCACTTATTATTCAATAAGATACTTGTATATGTTGATTTATAGATCATGCACCTGACTGCTTCACCATATCTTCTAGTGCGGTCATGCCTGAATATCTACATATGGAAACACATGTTATTTTATTATAAATGACTTTTCTCCTATTTTTCCTTTCTATTATAGTTATAGCATTATATTGATCTTTTGAAATTATATTTACAGATAGGCTACATTATCTATGACTTTCATTTTAGGGTAATAAAAAAGGCATTAAAATATTATTTTTAATGAAAAGATGTGTTGGGTCTGTGAAAAATACTTCCTCAAAGGAATAGAGGAATATTTCTAGAAGGAACAGGGAGGGTTTTGACTCATAGGCTTTATAAATCGTGAGGAATTTATACTATGACCAATCTTAAAATGAAAATTAACTTCTTACATCATACTCCACTAAATGGAGTAGGTTAACATTTTAAAGGGCTTTGAACACTCCACTTATTCCTGTTCACAACCTCAATATTCAAGAAGATGAGTGGATTTTTTGAGAAACTGAGGTACTTCAGACATTGCCTACATCATATCCCTGTGCTGCGCCATGCAGATCTCTCCCTCACAACTAAAGAACTTATCTAAACTGTCAATAAGTTTCTCATCTAACTGTCATCAGATATCCATCCTCTTTAGGATTTGCCTCAGCTCAAAATTACTTTGTGTAATGACATATCCTCTGCTCTGACAATCTGTGTTCATTGACTTCCAGATACAGGGTATAGAATCCAGACCCTTGGCTCAAAGTTAGAAACTCTCTGAAGAGCAAACTCAGTTCATCTCTCTCTGTGGTGTCAACTGAAGTCTTATTGTATCTGTGCTACAAGTCCAACACTCTGCTCAATCTTGTTACGCTCTTCTCTCCCCAGGAATATCGATCCCAGGAGTGCTCAACTCCTTTTTAGCTTCTGCTTTCTGAGGAAGCCAACCTGTAATCCAGACCCTGGATAAATAGGGATGACTGAAGCCAGGATTACAGGTATATGTCTAGATAAATAGATAGATGGTTGGATAGACGGATAGATAGCTCATCATTGTTAAATTGATCTCATTAATTATACTGTTTAATCACTTCATGCTAGAGATGAGGAAACAGTTCTCTAATCTTCTGTTATTTATCCATAGCCACATGGCCAGTGATTGGCAGAAGCCCAATGATCCGAGCTTTCAAACACCCAAACCAAGGTTTTCCTCCACAAAATACATTTATAGGATTTACACTAACAAAATTACTTTATTATTTTGGCGAAGTATTTGTATTGTTTTTCAGCTTTAATTACCATGATATTTTCAGCATCCACTGTAGAGTGTATTTTCAGATATTTTGATAATCTATTTCATATAACATTGAGTCATTTCATAAGTGTGCTCTATTAATTATTGAAGTATCTATTACTTATTTAGATACAAAATGATCTCTTAAATATGACCATATAAAAAAATAGGTGTGCCTAGGTTTGCTTTTGTCTTCCTTTTCATAATGATAATCTACACTGTCATAAGCACATATTTTAACTTGTGCAATATAACATACATTAATATTATAAAATATTATTCATAAGCATTTGTAACCCCACTATTCCAATTATACATGGCTACAATTTCTCATTTTTAGTTTAGAGTATATGTAGTTTTTTTTCCTTGTCCCGAGACATTTTTAAAGATGTACTCTTTCTGTTCTCATTTCTGTTCTTCTTTTCGTTTCTATCCAACTTGTTTCTAGTGTTATCAAACAGGACCACAACAGAGCTGTCCTTCATCTTTTCATTACCTAACATTAAGTGGAAAGGCAAAAACCACCTACACTTGAAACAACAAACAAAAATTTAAAAGAATAGAAGTCTTCTAGATAAAGTTTTAGTCTAATGTCCTATGATATAAAGAATCATTCAAATTATATGATCATGAAATTACTCTTTGCAACACAGTACTTGTGATTGCTTTTTATTTACTGTATTTTCCTGTGTAGCTTACATCACACAAACACAGACTTGAGGAGAATTATGCATGCCATTGGAAATGCCTCCTTTCTTCTATGTACAACTTCCAATGATATACTGAGCTAGACAAATGAGGATTAGTTTTTAAAAATGAGACAATAGGACCCTTCGGCCATAGCAGATATGGAAATAGCAAATGCATCTAATTGATACGCTGTTTTTCACAAGGGCATGTGTTCTGCATGGTTTTAGGTTCACACATATATACTTTAAAGACAAGCAATATACATTTTCAAGTTAGCAAAAATAAAAATATGACAAATGTCTACCTAAATTTCAAAACCAAAACAAAAAATATTTTGATATATTGAACATATATTTAATATATTCACCACATTTCATATAACCTCAATGTATATTTTCTATCATATTTTCAAATCACATCTCACATTAATTCCTTCCTTATCAATAATCACTTTATTTTAATCTCTGATGCATTCTAGACATGGGTAATTTTCATTTTCTTCTTAATATACACTTTATATAGTGCATTTTGCAAAATTCTGTTAAAGAAATTACAACATATTTTAATTTTATGAGTATTTAATTCACAATTTCTCAATATTTTCTCATTGTTTATTTTAGAATGATGTATCTGAGCATTCCAAGTTTAGAAGAGTCTGACCTCTAACCTTTGCCAAATAAATGCTAGTCTTATATAGTGAGATTATCTTCATGCAAGTGATTCAACTCAAAATAGCTTAAATTAAAGAAGAAAGTTAATTGGCTCATATTACTGAAAAACACAGAGGCATATTAACTTCAGGTAGAGTTTGATGCAGCACTCAATCATCACCATCTAAATTTATCTCTTACCCCGTTTCTGCTGGGTTAACATAAACTTTTGGCTGATTAATGTTTTAGTTATAAAAATAATTTCATTGATTCCAAGATTACTGCCAGTGGTAATTATCAAAATATACTTTGGTATTGGTATTTTTCAGAAAATGATAGAATTATATCCAAGCATTCCCAGAAAAAGTTAAGACACTTACTTTATTGTATTAACTTATGTCATACACCCACTCCTAAGCCAATCACCACCATGACCAAACAGAAACTATTTTTATTGCCTTAAGTAAATTATGGTTGACTACTGTCATGAGGAAAGATATGGATTCCATATTAACCTCATGGCTGAGAATTTGGCGAGAACAAATTTCCTAAAGAAAATACTTTTGGCAAGAAAGGATGCTCGCCACCAAACAGTAGGTAGGCATTATTTCCTACAGTAACCCTATTCCATTATTCCTAATGTTATCTTATCACTGTCTCTTGAGTATTACACAAGGATTTTCATTTAAAAAAGCTTTATTGTGGGTTTGGGGGTGCATATGAGAGTTTGTTAAATAGGTGAACTTGTGTCATGGAGGTTTGGTGCACAGATTATTTCATCACCCGGGTATTAAGTTCAGTACCTGACAATTACCTTTTCTGCTCCTACCCCTCCTCCCACCCTGCACCCTCAAGTAAACCCCAGTGTCTGTTGTTTCCTTTTTTGTGTTCATGTGTTCTCATCATTTAGCTCCCATTTATAAATAAGAACATGTGGTATTTGGATTTCTGTTCCTGCATTTGTTTGTTAAGGATAATAGCCTCCAACTGCATCCACGTTCCTGCAAAATACATGATCTCGTTCTTTTTTATGAATCCATAGTATTTCATGGTGTATACGTTCAAATATGTTTTTAATCCAATCTATCATTGATGGGCATTTAGGTTGATTCCATGTCTTTGCTATCGTGAATAGTGCTGCAATTAACATTTGTGTGCGTGTGCCTTTATAGTAGAATGATTTATATTCCTCTGAGTATATATATACCCAGTAATGAGATTGCCGAGTTGAACAGGAGTTCTGCTTTAAGCTATTTGAGGAATCACCATACTGCTTTCCAAAACACTTTAACTAGTTTACACTCTTACCAACTAACTGTGTATAAGCTTTTGTCTTCTCTGAAAACTTGCCAGCATCTATTATTTTTGGACTTTTTAGTAATATCCATTCTGACTGGTGTGAGATGGTATCTCATTGTGGTTTTGATTTGCATTTCTCTAATGCTCAGTGACATTGAGCTTCTCTTTCATATGCTTGATGGCCACATGTATGTTCTTTTGGAAAGTGTCTGTTCATGTCCTATGCCCACTTTTTAATGTGGTTGCTTTTTTTTTTCTTGTATGTTTATTGATGTTTCTTATAGATGCTTGATATAGTTTGGCTCTGTGTCCTCATCTAAATCTCAAGTCAAATTGTAATTCGAAGTATTGGAGGAGGGACCTGGTTGGAGGTGGTGGAATCATGGGAGTGGACTTCCCCCTTGCTGTTCTTGTGATAGAGCTCTCCTAAGGTCTTCTTGTTTAAAGGTGTGTAGCCCCTTCCCCCACCTTCTCCTGCCAGACGTTTTAAGGTGTGCCTGTGCCTGCTTCCCCTTCACTGTCTGCTGTGAGTGTATGTTTCGTGAGGCCTACCCAGAAGCAGAATTCTATACAGCTTACAGTACTGTGAGCCAATTAAACCTCTTTTCTTTACAAATTACGTGGTTTCAGGTATGTCTTTATAGCAGTGTAAGAACAGAATAATACAAAAAATTGGTACCAGAGAAGTGGGACATTCCTAAAATGATACCTGAAAATATGCAAGCTACTTTGAAACTGTGTAACAAGCAGAGGTTGAAACCATTTGGAGGGCTTGGAAGAAGACAGGAAGATGAGAGAAAGTTTAGGACTTCCTTGAGACTTGTTGAATGGTTGTAAACCACATTACTGATAGTGATATGTACAATTAAATTCAGGTTGAGGTGGTCTCAGATGGAGATAAGGAACTTATTTGGAAGTAGAGTAAAAGTCACTGTTTCTATGCTTTAACAAAGAGGCTGGCAGGCTTGTGGCCCTGCCCAAGACATCTGTGGAACTTTGAACTTGAGAGAGATGATTTAAGGTATCTGGTGGAAGAAATTTTTAAACAGCAAAGTGTTCAAGAGGAAGCTTGGGTGATTCTGAAAGTCTATGTTCATCTGCATATGCAAAGAAATGACCTGAAATTGGAATTTGTATTTAAAAGGAAACAAAAGTATAAAAGTTTGGAGGATTTGCAGCTGGACCATGTGGTAGAAAAGAAAAAAGAAAAAATTCAAGCAGGCAGCAGAAATTTGCATAAATAAAGAGGAGCTTTATTTTGGTTAGTAGCCAAAATAAAGGGGAAAATGCCTCCACGGCATTTCTGAGACCTTCATGGCAGCCTCTCCTATCACAGGCCCAGAGGTCTAGAAGAGAAGAATGCTTTTAATGGCTGGGCTTAGGGCCCTACTGCTTTGCACAACCTTGGGACCACTGCTCCCTGCATCCTAGTCATTCTAGCTCCAGCTGTCTCAGTGACCCCAGATAAGTATCAGGCCACTGCTCCAGAGGGTGCAAGCTGCAAGCCTTGGTGACTACAACATGGCATTAAGCCTCCGGATGCACAGAGGGCAAGCTACAAGCTTTGGTGAATTCAACTTGGCATTAAGCCTCCAGATGCACAGAGGGCAAGAGTTGAAGCTTGGAAACCTCTGCCTAGATTTCAGAGGATGTATAGAAACACCTGGATGTCTACACACAGGTTTGCTGCAGGGGCGGAGCTTTCATGGAGAACCTCAACTAGGGAAGTGCAGATGGCAAATGTATGGTTGGAGCTTCCACAGAGAGTCTCCACTGGAGCACTGCCTAGTACAGCTTGGAGAAGGCCACCATCTTCCAGACCTGAAAACGGTAGATCTACCAACCACTTGTACTGTGCACTTGGCACTGAATGCTAGCCCATGAAAGCAGCTGTAGAGGCTGTACCCTGCAGAGTCACAGAGGCAGAACTGTCCAAGGCCTTGGGAGACTACCTCTTGCATCACTGTGGCCTGGATATGAGACATGAAATCAAATGATATTGTTTTGGAGTTTTAGAATTACTGACTCCCCTGCTGGGTTTTGGATCTACATGGGGCCTGTAGCACCTTTGTTTTGGCCATATTCTCCCTTTTGGAAAGGAAATATTTACCCAATGCCTATACCCACATTGTATCTTGGAAGTAATTAACTTCTTTTTGATTTTCCAGGCTTATAGATGGAAGGGACTTGCCTTGTCTCTGATGATACTTTGTACTGTAGACTTCTGAGTTAATGCTGAAATGAGTTAAGACTGTGGGGGACTCTTGAGAAGAGATCATTGTATTTTGCCATGTGAGAAAGTCATGAGATTTGGGAAGGCCCAGGGGCAGAATGATATAGTTTGCCTCTATGTAGCTGCCCAAATCTCATATCAAATTGTAATTTCCAGTATTGGAGGAGGGCCTGGTGGGAGGTGATTGAATCATGGTGGTGGACTTCCTCCTTACTGATCTTGTGATAGAGTTCTCCTGAGATTTGTTTGTTTAAAAGTTTGTAGCACCTCCTCTTTATCTCTGTCTTTCTCTATCTCATTCTCTCCTGCTGACCATATAAAGATGTGCCTGCTTCCCCTTTGCCTTCCGCAATTATTGTACGTTTCCTGAAGCCTACCCAGAAGCAGAAGCCCATACAGCACATAGAACCATGAGTCAATTAAACCTTTCATTTATAAATTACCCAGTTTCTGGTATGTCTTTATAACAGTGTAAGAACAAACTGATACAATGTTGTGTATTAGAGCTTTGTCAGATGCATGGTTCACAAATACATTCTCCCATTCTGTAGGTTGTCTGTTTACTCTGTTGATAGTTGCTTTTGCTGTGCTGAAACTCTTAAGTTTAATTAGATCTCATTTGCCAGTTTTTGCTTTTGCTCTAATTGTTTTTGGTGTCTTTGCCATGAAGTTTTTGCTCATACTTATGGTCAGGATGCTATTGCCTAGGTTGTCTTGAAGGGTTTCTTTTTGGTTTTACATTTTATACGTAAGTCTTTAACTTGAGCTGAATTTTGTATATAGTATAAGGGAAGTGTCCTGTTTCAGTCTTTGCAGATGTTTAGCCACTTATCCCAGCATCATTTATTGAATAAGAAGTGTTTCCCTATTGCTTGTTTTGGTCAGCTTTATTGAAGATCAGATGGTCATAGGTGTGAAGCCTTATTTCTAGGCTGTCTATTCTGTTTCATTGGTCTGTGTGCCTGTTTTTGTACCAGTACCATGCTGTTTTGGTTACTGTAGCCCTGTAGTATAGTTTGAAGTTGGGTAACATGATGCCTCTACCTTGTTCTTTTTGCTTAGCATTTCCTTAGCTATTTGGGCTCTTTTTTATTCTGTATTAATTTTAAAATATATATTTTTTAATTTTTTGAAGAATGTTATTGGTAGTTTGATATGAATAGCATTGAATCTATAAACTGCTTTGGGCAATATGGACATTTTAAGATTGATTCTTCTGATCCATGAGCATGAGACATTGTTTCATTTGTGTGTGTCACCTCTGATTTATTTGAGCACTGTTTTGTAATTCTCATTGTGGAAACATTTCACTTCCCTGGTTAGGTATATAGAAAAGCAAGATCCATTAGTATACTACGTTCAAGAGACCCATCTCACACATAATGACTCCCATAGGCTCCAAACAAACAAATGGAGGAAAATCTACCAACCAAGTGGAAAACAGGAAAGAGCATGGGTTCCAATTCTGATTTCAGACAAAACAGACATTAAACCAACAAAGATCAAAAAAGACAAAGAAAGGAATTAAATAATGGTAAAGAGTTCAATTCAACCGGAAGACCTAAATATATCAGCACCCAACACAGAAACACCCACATTTCACAAAGCAAGTTCTTAGGGACCCACAAGGAGACATAGTCTCCCCCACAATAAAAGTTGGAAACTTCAACACTCCACTGATAGTATTAGACAGATCAGGCCAATATTCTTGATAAACATAGATGCAAAAATTCTCAACACAATACTTGCAAACCAAATCTAGAAGCCCATCAAAAAGTTAATTCACCATGATCAAGTAGGTTTCATCCCCAGGACTCAAGGTTGGTGCAACATATGCAAATCAATAAATGTGATTTATGACATAAACAGAACATAGATGCAGAAAAGTCAATAAAATTCAACACCACTTCATGTTAAAAACTGTCAATAAACTAGATATTGAAGGAACATACCTTAAAATAGTAAAAACCATCTATGAAAAACCCACAGCCAAATTCGTACTAAATGGACAAAATTTGGAAGCCTTCCCCTTGAAAACTGGCAAAAGGCAAGGATACTCTCTCTCACCCACTTCTATTCAACATAGTGTTGGAAGTCTGAGCCAGAGCAATCAGGCAGGAGAATAAATAAAGGGCATCCAAATAGGAAAAGAGGAAGTCAAGTCCCAGTTTCAGGGTGACATGATCCTACATCTAGAAACCAATAGTTTCAGCCTAAAAGCACCTTCAGCTGATAAACAACTTCAGCAAAGTTTCAGCATACATAGTCAGTGTACAAAAATTACTAGCATTCCTATACACCAACAACAGCCAAGCCAAGAGCCAACACAGGAAGACAATACCATTCACAATTTATTCACTCTTGATCTCCACTCCTAATGTCTTGAAATCAGCCTTTTCACATAGCATAACTCCATGCTTTCTTGGATTTTCCAGTTCATGGTTGTCATTCAGCTTGAGTTGTAGTGGCAATTATTTGATAATTACATTGTTTTATTTGTCACATTCACTGTTACTTAACTTGCAACGTGTAAGTTTCCAACCCCCCATAACTAAAATTTTCAGACCTAAGATCAGAGAATCTGAATTCATTCTTTTGACATCTCTCGAAGTATTCAGCCCTATGAAATCCTATGCCAGCTTATGCCTAGTAAAGACACTAACAAATTTGTTCTGTTAAGTTTCATTATTTCAAACGCCAAAGGAGATATTACACAGAAGGTTAAACTTGATAACATAATTGGCTTGTTTGGGTTCATCAGTACCATATTTGGCACTACACATGAAAAACATTGATAACATATTTGTATAAATAAGAATGTCCTTTCTGGAACTATTACAATAAAATTTTATTAAATGTATCCTGTCCCTTAATGTGATTTTAAAATAGAATTCTAACAAAAGGAGTAATATACTTCTATTCTACATCCATAAGCAAACTAATAAATTATTAATGAGTTTGGTGCATAGAAAGAACTTACTCTAAAATATAAAACCCAATAAAATCATATATCAAGAAAGCAGAGACTTAAGCTGAAGCATATCCTTACTAAATTGATAATGTATAAAATCACAACACCACATTATTGTGATGTGTCATTACTGAAAATTATTGATAAGCTAAGGATAGGAACAATGCTAGAAGAAGAAAAAATAAAATCAGGACAAAATTAAAATTAATGTGCATATTTAGAGAATCAGTAGAAACAAGTGTTAATTGAAAACCCTGTGCAAAATCATCTCAGGAGCATTTTCAAAAATAAAAAGTAGCTAAACTTATAATTAAATTCTAATAATCATTAATTATATGAAAACTATATTTAAACTGTATGAAATAAAGTACAGATTTATACATTATATTTATATTTTGAAATATATATGGAAACATCTATACTTTCTCTATTCATAATCTTATATTTTTCCTTTGGAGCAAAATTTCTCATACTTTTGTCATCTGTATGCCATAGAATAGACTGAATGACAGCAAAATTATTTTCTGGTTTAGAACATTTTTGGGTAACAGTAACTCTAAATAGGGAATAAACTGAAGGAAAGGAAAAAAAAAAACTATTGGCTATATATGTACTAATTTTACTCCAAAGATATGTAACATAGAATCATTGTCATCAAAAGTTTTACTCAACATGTATGAGTACTATTTTTCCTTTCTCTCAGAACAACTAGATTTCTAGATCTAGTAACAGCAAATATTTAAAGAAAATCACTTCAACTTAATATTGAAAGCTCTAAATGGTCCATCCCCACAAAACCAAGACAAAAAAACTTCCATAATGACAAAAATAAATTATCAATATCAACATTTCTAAAAGTAAACTATGAAAGAGAACTAAAAAAATCAAATTAGCATAAGTATGTACTATGGCTTACAACTATGTAATTTTTCGTATGTGTATTATCTTAAGTAATAGTCATTTCAACTAGTATGTGAAATTTGTGACAACTCATATTTTCAACAGTTACCAATGTGCCCAAAGTCATACATCCTGTGTATATTAGAGAGTCGAGTCTCAGCGAAGAAGACAGCCTATTTCTTATGCTAATTTGGAAATAGTTGAATTGATGTCTTCTGAGAGATATATAATTTTCCAAAATTCAAAATTTCGGTTTTTTGAATTGAAATGTATCATTTCAGATGAAAATGTATCATTTACAGATAAGAAAGTGGTCAGATATTTTGTAGAATTTTCATTAAAACTTCTAAATTGTTCCTTTCTATTTTTATTTGTATTGAGACTGGGTCTCAACTCTGTTGCCCAGGCTTTAGTGCAGTGGCGTGATCATGACTCACCAAAGCCTCAACTTCTGGGACTCAAGCCTTCCTCCTGCTTCAGCCTCCTGAGAAGCTGGAACTACAAGTGTGTCAAGTCATACCAGGCTAACTTTTTTTTTTTTTTGGAGATGGGATTTACTATGTTACACAAACTTGTCTCAAATTCCTGGGCTCAGGCAATCCTCCCACTTCGGCCTCACCATGTCTTGCCGAGTGTCCCTTTTTATATACACACACTAATTCAATATCGATTTTGAATTTGTGAAGGAATTTGTACTACTCTTATTGCAAATTATATTGTGATCTTTGAATTTGCATGTCATCATAAAGGTTTTGTAGTATTTGGAAAATGTCTTTCCACTGACACTAGCATTATTTGGCAGTATGGTTTTTGCATTCTTCAAATTAATAATAATGCTTAATTACCTGTAAACACATTTTTTCTTTATTGTCTTAGATAATTGTGAACTAGTGTTATGTTCCAAAGCGTAACTTCTTTGATGCACTCTCTGCATAGACATAGATACCTCACACCATCTGTAGCCAGTTTCCCCAATATATTTATTTTATGTCTATCACTAAATGCTAGGTTTTGATTATCATAATTTTTGCTGATCAAAGATAATATATGTTTTCTCAAATCTCCATTTCTGTGCATGTCCGGTAGCTGGCAGCCTGTTGCTTCTCTGAAGTTTTTACAATTTTAGTATAATTTGGTGACGTCCATTTTCAAAGACACACATTGCTCAGTAAAATATTTGGTGAGATGTGAAGTATTTGCCAATGCCTGATAACTTAGGAAAGTGCAAACATTGTTGCACTAGGGTATTCTTTCAAAGACGTCTACTGCGAAGTTTGAGGTGGGATGGAGATGTGTAATCACTGTCCGTGGTGTCATTTTTTATACAATGAGAGTACAGTGAAGATGTTATGAAGTATCATAATTAGAAAATTCTTTCCAGCTCTATTGACAAGCCATCTTTTATAAATGGAAGCAACAGCCCTCCAGGAAATTGAGATGTCTAAACTCTAATTATTTTAGGGAAATAAGGAAGCTAGTAGGAAGCCAATACAGAATTCAGAAAAGGGTGAAATTAGTGAAACTATAATAAAAAATACTCTAATTAGAGTATGCTTTCAAAATAAGCCACACAACCCATGTTACACTTTTGATGTCATATCAGGGCACATATTTAAAACTCACAAAAGAAGCTTAGTAAACAGCAAAATGTTTATCAGGAAAGCATCATATCTGTAGAATATACAATTATATGGAATAACTTATTTAAAACTGTGTAACTGAGATGTCTATATGCAGAAGCTGAATTAGAGTTCTAGCTCTATCTCAGTAGCATACATAGTTTGCAAAATAGTTTTGGTAGACTTTATGTTATTTTATGTTCACTGTTATTGTATAGCCTTCATTAGGGTATGAACCTTTGTTTCTTCATCAACATGACGGAAGAGTAATAACATATTCTCTACACAAATTGCAGCATGAGCGACTGACAAAATTTAAGAAAACACAAATGATAATATTTTATAAATTATGTAATCATACAAACACTAGTTACATAAGTACAAATGTACTTAATACTGTATTTGCCAAGTATAAAGTAAAACAATAGTATTTAATTGAAATTGAAGAATTTGCTGCCATAAAGGTCCATAGATAGAATCCTTGTCGTATACCTTCTTTCACTATATAAATGCAAGCAATAGTCACTGAATCTTAGCTTCAATAGCAGTAATGGAGATTTTCACTTATTTTCTCTGAAGCCTTTAAAACATCAGCCTTGCAGTGGGGTAGAAGAGTCTCAGAAGCTCTCCTAGGTAGCTGTTTACCCATTTGTGGCCAGAGGTGGTATCTTCCTCTGGTCCTGCTATTATTGGCTCCAACCACATTCTTAGTTGCTGGCCCCAACAACATTCTTGGAAGAACAGCCTTTGACATTTTATATCTGTATTTGGATAGGCTGTGTATCTCTTACCTAAAACACCTGGGATAGAGGCAAAGCAAGATGGCAGAATAGAACCCTCCAGTGATTATACCCCTTGCAGGAACACCAGATTGAACAACTATCCAAACACAAAAAACACACCTTCATAAGAACCAAAAATCAACTCAGCCACGGTGAAATAAAGCACCAAGCAGAGTCCTGAAGTTCTCAGTCCAATCCTTAACTACTGGGTGACATTTCTAGGCATACCTTGGTCCTAAAGGGAATACATTGCCTTGAAGAGAAGTAACTAGTTTGGGCAGAATTCATTATCTTCTGACTAAAGAGCCCTTGAACCTTGAATAAACATCAGCAGTAGCCAGGTTGTACTCACCATTGACCTTGGGTGAGGTCTAGTACTGTGCTGGCTCCAGAACATTTGAAGCTGCAGTGGCTATGAGGGATATTCCTGCTTGAGGAAAGGAGAGAAACGAGTAAAAAGGACTTAGTCTTGCAACTTAGGTGTCAGCTCAGCTGTGGTAAAATAAAGCACCACATAGGTCACTAAAGTTCCAAGTCCTAGCACCCAGACAGCATTTCTAGACCCACCCTGGGCCATAAAGTAACTTGCCAGCCTGAAGAAAATGACACAAGCCTGGCTGAATTCACCACCTGATGACTAAAGAGCCTGCAGGCCTCTAATAAACATCAGCTAGGAGCCAGGCAGTACTCACCACAGGCTTTGGGTGTGACCCAGTGGTATACTGGATTCAGATCGAACCCATCACAGTCCTAGTGATGGTGGCCACAGGGGTGCTTGTGTCATCTCTACCCCTAGTCCAGGTAGCTCAGCACTGAGAACAAGAGACTCCATTTGTTTGGGGGAGGTAAAGGAAGAGAAGACTCTCTGCCTGATAATTCAGAGAAATCTTGCATATCATATCCAAGACCACTAAGGGAGTTTATCTATAAGTCTATAAAATTCCTAACATTACTCAACTTTGAGTGCCCCTCAATCCAGATGGGGCTACAGTGATCAAATATGTAGCTCATACTCAATACCCTTTGAATACTTTGAAAGCCATCCCAAGAAGAATTGGATCTCTCAAGCCTGGACTGCAAAGACTAGAATAAATGCCTGCCTCTTTAAGGTCCATACATTGACAAACATCCACAAGCATGAAGACCATCTAGGAAAATATAGCCTCACCAAATGAACTAAATAAGGTACCAATAACCAAACCCAGAGTGACAGAGCTATGAGACCTTTCAGATCGATAATTCGGAATAGCTGTCTGGAGCAAGCTCAACAAAAGTCAATACAAAGCAGAGAAGTTCAGAACTCTATCACATAAATTTAACAAAGAGATTGGCATGATTTTAAAGTCAAGCTGAAATTCTGGAACTGAAAAATTTGATTGCTGTCCTGAAGAAAGCATCAGAGTCTCTCCACATCTGAAATGATGAAGCAGAAAAAAAAATTGGCTGGACACGATGGCTCATGCCTATAATCCCAGCACTTTGGGAGGCCGAAGCCAGATAGATTACTTGAGTTCAGAAGTTTGAGACCAGCTCAGGCAATATGGCAAAACCCCATCTATACTGAAAATACAAAAAATAGCGAGGCGTGGTGGTAGGCGTCTGTAATCCCAGCTAATCAGGAGCCTGAGGCATAAGAATCGCTTGAACAGGGGAAGTGGAGGTTGTGGTGAGCCAAGATCTTGCCACTGCATTTCAGCCTGGGTGACAGAACGAGACTTGGCCTAAAATAAACAAACAAACAAACAAACAAATAAATAAATAAGTGAGCTTAAAGACAATTTGAGACAACACTTAGAGAAGACAAAAGATAAAAGTATAAAGAAAGGATAATGAATGACTATAAGTTTGGGCAAATAAACTCAAAAGGATATATCTAAAAGTTATTGGACTTAAATAGGAGGTAGAGAGAGAGGGAATTATGAGTAAAACATTTATTCAAAGGGATAGTAACAGAGAACTTTCCAAATCTAAAGAAATATCAATATCCAAGTAAAAGAAGGCTATTAACTCCAAGCAAATTTAACTCTAATAAGGCTACCTTAAGACATTTAATATTCAAACCCCCAAAATCAAGTATAGAAAAGGGTCCTAAAAGCGGCAAGAGAAAAGAAATGAATGACATGCAAAAGAGCTCCAGTATGTCTGGCAACAGACTTCTTGGTGGAAACCTTATTGGACCTCATTGGACAGGAGAGAGCGGCAAGACACGTTAAGGCTAAAGAAAAACGAACCTTTATCCTAGAATAGTATATCCAGCAAAAAGTCCTTAAAACATGGAGAAATAAAGACTTTACTAGAGAAACAAACCTGAGAAGTTTCATCAACACTAGACTTATCTTACAAGAAATGCTAAAGAGAGTTATTCAATCTGAAAGAAAAGAACGTTAATTAGTGGTAATAAATCATCAGAAGGTATAAAACTCACTGATAGTAGTAACTTTACAAACACAGAATATGACACTGTAATGTTGGTGTGTAAATCACACATAACTTGAGTTAAAGATTAAAAGATGAAACTAAAAAATAATAGTTACAACAACTTTTGCGAGACATAGATAGTGTAATAAGATATAAATAGAAAGAACAAACAGTTAAAAAGTAGGGAGATACAGTTAAAGTGTATAGTTTTTTTATCAGTTTTCTCTTTGTTTTGTAATCAGTGTGAAGTTGTCTTCAGTTTAAAATAATGGGTAGTAAAAGGTTATTTGCAATCCTCAGGGTAACTTGAACTCTAAAATATATCCTACAACCAAACCACAAAAAATAAAAAGCAAGAATTTAAAACATAGCAACAGAGGAAATTATTTTAACAAAAGAAAGAAAGGAAGGAAGAGAAGACCACACAATAACCAGAAAAAAAATAGAAAAATGACAAGAGTAGTCCTTACTTACTCATATATATCCAATAATAACGTTGGATTTAACATTGCTATTAATATTATAATATTAGTAACACTATCAATATTAATAATAGTAATGCATTAAAACAACTAATATTTATAATAATATTAATAGTAATGATATTATTAATACTTATACTATTGATATTATTAGTATTAATAATCATAATGTTATATCCAATAATAACGTTGGATGTAAATGGACTAAACTCTTGAATCAAAAGATACAGATAACAGATACCAAAAGATAAATGAATAACAGATACAGATAGATACAGAAGATATACAGATAACAAATATCAAAAGATAAATGAATAACAGAAAAACAAGACCCAATGATTGTTGCCTACAAGAAACACACATCATCTATGAAGACACACTTAGGCTGAAAATAAAGGGATAGAAAAAGATATTCTGCAAATAAAAACAAAAAAAGGAGAAATAACTGTGCTTTTATCAGACAAAAGAGATCTCAAGACAAAAGCTATAAAATGAGGGAAAGAAGATCATTCTATACCAATATTCTGACCAATAAAGAGGTCAGTTTAGCAAGAGGATATAACAATTTTAAATATACATGCACCTAACATTGGGAAACCCAGATATGTAAGGCAAACATTATTAGAGCTAAAGAGTGAGATAGCCCCAATACAATAATAGCTGGAGACTTTAATTCCCAACTTTTAGCACTGGAGAACTCATACAGGCAGAAAATCGACAATCAGATTTAATCTGCACTGTAGACTAAATGGACTTAATAAATAATGACAGAACATTTCATCCAATGGCTGCAGAATACACATTTATCTACCCAGCACATGGATCATTCTCAAGGATAGATCATAAATAAGTTAAAAATGTCTTAAAAAATAAAAACAATTGAAATCATATCAAGAATCTTCTGTGACCAAAATGGAACAAAATAGAAGTCAATAACAAGAGGAATTTTGGAAACTATACAAACACATGGAAACTTAAAACAATGTGCTCCTGAATGACCAGAGGGCCAATGAAGAAATTAAAAAGAAAATTAAGAATTTTCTTTAAGTAAATAAAAATGGAAACATAATATATCAAAACCTATTGGGTAACAATAAAAGTAGTAGTAAAAGGAAAGTTAATAAGTGCCTACATCAAAAAGTAGAAAAATTTCTAACAGCTTAATGATGCATCTTAAAACTAGACAAGCAAGGGCAAACCAAACCCCAAATTAGTAGAAGAAAACAAAATAAACATCAGAGCAGAAATAAAATTGAAACAAAAAAGAAAACATCACTGAAATAAAAGTTTATTTTTTGGAAACATAAATAAAATTGACAAACCTTTAGATAGACTAAGAAAAAAAAGAAGATGCAAATAAAATCACTAGGGAAAAGGGAGACATTACAACTGATACCACAGATATCCTAAGGATTATTAGAAATCACTGTAACAACTTCTGCCAAAGAATTAGAAAACCTAGAAGAAATAGATAAATTACTAGACACATATAACCTACCAAGATTGAACAATGAAGAAATGCAAAACCTGAAGGAACTGACAAGTGAAGAGATAGAAGGCATAATAAGATGTCTCCCAGCAAAGAAAAGAACTCAAGGACATCACTACTGAATTTTACCAAACATTTAAGGAAAAACTAGTATCAATCCTACCAAAATTATTCTGAAAAATAGTTGAGACCTCATTCTATGAGGTCAATATTTCCCTGATACCAAAACTGACCAAGACACATTTAAAATGAAAATGAGAAGGCAATATTAATGGTAAACATTGACGCAAAAATTCTCAATGAAATAGTAGCAAATCAAAATCACCAACATATTAAAATGATCATTTATCATGAGCAACTGAAATTTATCCCAAGGATGCAAGAATGGTTCAACTTATGCAAATCAATTGATCTGATACATTATATTAACAGAATGAAGGACAAAATTATATAATCATTTCAATTTATGTTGAAAATTATTTGATGAAATTCAATATCCATTTATAATCTTTAAAAACTCTCAAAAAAATAAGGTATAGAAGGAACATACCTCAACACAATAAGAGCCACATATAATGGACCCTCAATATCACATGAAACAGAGAAAAATCAAAAGCCTTTCCTATAAGATCTGGAACAACAGAAGAATGCCCATTTTCACCGTTGTTATTTAGCATTGTACTGGATATCTAGCTAGGGCAATCAAACAAGAGGAAGAAATAAAGGACATCCAAATTGGAAAGGAAGAAGTCAAATTATCCTTTGAAGATGATATGAACTAATAAGTGGAAAAACTTAAAGATTCCAACAAAAAGCTGTTAGAACTCATGTACCAATCCAGTAAAGTTTCAAGACACAAAATCGACATATATAAATCAGTGAACAATCTGAAACAGCATGATGGCAGTGAACAACGTGAAATAGATATCAAGAAAGTAACCCGTTTTACAACAGTTACAAATAAAATGAAATACCTTGAAATTAAATTAACCAACGAACTGAAAGATCTCTACAATAAATACTATAAAATATTGATGCAAGAAATTAAAAAGGACACAAGAATATGCAACGTGAATCCATGGTCATGGATTGGAAGAGTCAATATGCTTGAAATGTTTATACTATCCAAATGGATCTATAGATTCCATGCCATTCCTTTGATATGTTTAGAATAACAGAAGAAATAATCCTTAAATGTATATGGAACTGTAAAAAAATCCAGAATAATCAATGTCATCCTACGCAAAAAGAACCAAACTAGGGGAATCACATTACCTGACTTCAAATTATACTATGGAGCAATAATAACCAAAATAGCATGGTACTGGCATAAAAATGGACACATAGAGCAATGAAACAAAATAGAGAACCCAGAAATAAATGTATACATCTACAGTGAACTCATTTTTGGCAAAGGTGCCAAGAATATATATTCAGTCTTTTCAATAAATGATGCTGGATAAACGGGATATCCATATGCTGAAGAGTGAAACTAGATCCCTATCTTTGCAATATACAAATATCAAATCCAAATTGATTAAATACTTGAGCCTAAGACTTCAGACTATAAAACTTCTAAAAATAAACATTGGGTAATCTCTCCAGGACATTGGTCTAGGCAAAGATTTGTCGAGTAATACCCTACAAACACAGACAACCAAAGCAAAAATGGACAAATGAAATCTCATGAAGTTAAAACGTTTCTTCACAAGAAAGAGAATCATCAATAAAGTGAGGAGACAACCCACAGAATGGGAGAAAATATTTGCAAATTATCTGTCTGATAAGGGATTAATAACCAGAATAAAAAAGGAGCTCAAACAACTGAATAGGAAAAAAAAAAAAAAAAGAAAAATCTAGTGATTTACTAGAAAGCAGAGCTAACCTGAATATGGTTAGAACACGCTCCTGTTTGCCTTTTTTATGTCTTCTTTTCAAAAACGTCTATTCAGATCTTTTGTCTACTTTTTAATAGGATCATTTTTTTTTTTCCTATCGAGTTGTCTGAGCTCCTTATGTATTCTGGTTATTAATCCCTTACCAGATGGATAATTTACAAATATTTTCTTCCATTCTATAGGTTATCTCCTCACTTTACAGATGGTTCTCTTTCTTGAGAAGTGTTTTAACTCCATCAAAAAGTAGGTAAAGGATATGAACAGACACTTCTCAAAAGAAGACATTTATGTGGCCAAAAAACCTATGAAAAAAGCTCCTCATAGCTGGTCATTAGAGAAATGCAAATCAAAACCAAAATGAGATACCATCTCATTCCAGTTAGAATGGCAAACATTAAAAAGTCAGGAAACAACAGATGCTGGAGAGAATGTGGAGAAATAGGAACACTTTTACACTGTTGATGGGAGTGTAAATTAGTTCAACCATTGTGGAAGACAGTGTGGTGATTCCTCAAGGATTTAGAACCAGAAATACCATTTGACCCAGCAATTCCATTACTGGGGATATACCCAAAGGATTATAAATCATTCTACTATAAAGACACATGCACACGTATGTTTATAGCAGCACTACTCACAATAGCAAAGACTTAGAACCAACTCAAGTGCCCATTAATGATAGACTAGATAAAGAAAATGTGGCACATATACACCATGGAATTCTATGCAGTCATGAAAAAGGATGAGTTCATGTCCTTTGCAGGGACGTGGATAAAGATGGAAATCATCATTCTCAGCAAACTGACATAGGAACAGAAAACCAAACACTGCATGTTCTCACTTATAAGTGGGAGTTGAACAATGAGAACACATGGGGACAGGGAGGGGAACATCACACACCAGGGCATATTGGAAGGTGGGGCGGGGGGTAGAGGAGGAATAGGATTAGGAGAAATACCTAATGTAAATGATGGTTTGATGGGTGCAGTAAACCACCATGACATGTGTGTACCTATGCAACAAACCTGCATGTTCTCCACATGTATCCCAGAAGTTAAAGTATAATAATAACAATAATAACGTGAGTATATAAAAAGAGGCTCAACATCACAGAGCACCAGAGAAATGCAAATGAAAACCACAATAAGATATCATCTCATCTAAGTAAAAATGTCTTTTATCTAAAAGTCAGGCTATAATGAATACTGGCAAGGATGTGAAGATAAGGGAACTATTATATGTTGTTGGTGAAAATTGAAATTAGTATAACCACGATGGGAACAGTGTGGAGGCTCCTTAAAAAACTAAAAATAAAACAACCATATTATCCAGCAATCCCAATACTAGGAAAACACATAAAAGAAGGGACATTAGTATATTGAAGAGATATCTGCACTCCCACGTTTATTGCAGCACTATTTACAATAGCCAAGATTTGGAAGCAACCTAAGTGTCCATCAACAGATGAATGGATTAAAAGGAAGTGGTCCAGATACACAATAGAGTACTATTCAGCCATTAAAAAGAATGGATGAAATTGGAGGTTTTTATTTTAAGTGAAATAAGCCAGTCACAGATTAACAAACTTCATATATTCTCAATCATTTTGTGATGTCATTTTATAACTAGAATTTTTTTAAATGGACTCTTGTTCATAGAGAGTAGAAGGATGGCTATCAGTGGGTGGGAAATGTAGTGGGGTGGGGGTCGGGAGGGTGCAGATGATTAATGGTTACAAAAATACAATTACATAGAATAAATAAGATCTACTATTTGATAGTACATTCGGGTGACTACAGTCAATAATAATATATAATATATTTAAACATAACTAAAAGAGAATAATTAGAATGTTTATAACAAAAATGAATGATAAATGTGTTAGATGATGGATAGCCCACTTACCTTGATGTAATTATTATACATTGTATGTGTGTATCAAAATATCTCATATTCCATAAATATGTATACCTACTATATACCCATGAAATAAAAAATTTTAAAAGCCTTGTTTTTGACATTTAGAACAGGTATAAACAATTATTCCCAAACACTTGCTGTGTAGTAAGTACCATGCGATGTGATAATTGTGAAAGATTGGGGACAGAAAGTGAAGAGAGACATGAAAGCAAGATATGTAGGTATCTCAACAACACTAAACTGTCAGGAAAATGTAGAAGGTCTTATTTGTGCCACTACAGGTCTATGCATAAACAGTGATCCCTTAACGAGTCATAAAGTCAAATCGATTCTGGTGGAAATTAGTGATTCTAGGCAACTGCCTTGGGCTGTTAACTGCACCCCTTATTTTCTCTTAACTCCTTTGTACTTAGTTTCATAACAGAATTAGTGTACGTATGTGAAGGGGTGGCCTGCCCCTCCACACCTGTGGGCGTTTCTCGTTAGGTGGAATGAGAGACTTGAGAAAAGAAATGAGACACAGAGACAAAGTATAGAGAAAGAAAAAGTGGGCCCAGGAAACCCGCGCTCAGCGTACAGAGGACCCGCAGCAGCACCGGTCTCTGAGTTCCCTTAGTATTTATTGATAATTATCTTTACCATCTTAAAGATAAGGGAGTGGCAGGACAATAGGATCATTGTAGGGAGAAAATTAGCAGTAAGACAAATGGATAAAGATCTCCGTGACATGAACAAGTTCAAAGAAAAATGCTGTGCCTTGATATGTATATGCAAACATCTCCACAAACCTTTTAGCAGCATTGTTTCAGCAAGTCCCACCTTTTGCCATAAGATGGTTTTCTCCTATCTCAGTAAACAGAGCATACAATCGGGTCTCACACCGAGATGTTCCATTGCCCAGGGACGGGCAGGAGACAGATCCTTTTCTCTATCTTAACTGCCAACATCCGCCAAAAGGCCTTCTTTCCTCTTGTATTAGTCCTCCTCAGCACAGACCCTTCACGGGTGTCGGGCTGGGGCATGATCAGGTCCTTCTCTTCCCACGAGGCCCTATTTCAGACTATCACATGGGGAGAAACCTTTGACAATACCTAGCTTTCCTAGACAGAGGTCCCTGCGACCTTTGGCCGTGTACCAAATTAGAATGTTTATAACAAAAATGAATGATAAATGTGTTAGATGATGGATAGCCCACTTACCTTGTGTCCCTGGGTACTTGAGATTAAGAGAATGGTGATGACCTTTAACCAGCAAGCTGCCTTCAGACACTTGTTTAACAAAGCACATCCTGCACAGCCCAAAATCCATTAAGCCTTGAGTCACCACAGCACATGTCTCTTGCAAGGACAAGGTTGGGGGTAGCGTCACAGATTAACAGCATCTCAAATACAGAACAAAATGGAGTCTCTTATGTCTACTTCTTTCTATATAGACACAGTAATAGTTTGATCTTTCTTTCTTTTCCCCACAGTATGTCCCAGATAAAATTTCACTGAAATCTGCCCACTCACTCACCAAATCTTGGTGCAAAAATTTGATATGCCAAATAGGGGAAACAATAGAATAATCAAAATAACACGAAATTCAGCAGTTATTACATGAACTGAGAAATAAGATTTAGAGCTCTGCAACTGTGAACAATCACAAATTGTTTCAATAGGCAAAAAAACCCTCCTTTACTGAGTGATCATCCACAAAAACCTAAATTTTTATCCAATTGAATTCTTACTTCGCACTGCTTATTCTCTGCCCCCTAACAGATCACAAGAGGGCATTCAAACCATTTGCCAAGAAGGTAATAATTTCTGGGAAGTCCTGGTCACCTATTTTGAGGCAACGGATCATGTTGCAATCACACTTTTTCACTAGATATACAAAATGCGTGACACAGAGAGAAAACTCAGAAATACTCTTATGGTTAGCTAGGACCATAGACCAACGAACAGAAGTTGGAGGAAAGTTACTGGCAGTCACCAAGGACATTTACCAAGACTCCTAATGCTTGCCTCAGCTTCCATATAAAGGTGAATTCTAGTAAAGTTATGGGATTTCTCCTACAACTACTTCTATGTATAGACATCTAGAGAACAAGTTTTGTGGAGAACCTAAACGACTGAAATTATTTCTGCCCTAATATCAGTGGAAGCTAAATACTGGCCTGTTCCTGATTAAATTTAAAAAAGCAATAGCCATCTTTCTTGCATTCTAAAATAAGTGGATTCTCATTTTTGTGCCTTGGCTCATTGCATTAAAATCTATACCTTATCCTCTGTAGACTCAAATGAGATTTTAGAGTATATTTTTATCTTTGAGTCATATAAAGGGAGAAAATAATTATTTTGCATTTATAAAGATAATTGATCAAATAAGTTTTGAATTNAAAGAAAAATGCTGTGCCTTGATATGTATATGCAAACATCTCCACAAACCTTTTAGCAGCATTGTTTCAGCAAGTCCCACCTTTTGCCATAAGATGGTTTTCTCCTATCTCAGTAAACAGAGCATACAATCGGGTCTCACACCGAGATGTTCCATTGCCCAGGGACGGGCAGGAGACAGATCCTTTTCTCTATCTTAACTGCCAACATCCGCCAAAAGGCCTTCTTTCCTCTTGTATTAGTCCTCCTCAGCACAGACCCTTCACGGGTGTCGGGCTGGGGCATGATCAGGTCCTTCTCTTCCCACGAGGCCCTATTTCAGACTATCACATGGGGAGAAACCTTTGACAATACCTAGCTTTCCTAGACAGAGGTCCCTGCGACCTTTGGCCGTGTACCAAATTAGAATGTTTATAACAAAATGAATGATAAATGTGTTAGATGATGGATAGCCCACTTACCTTGTGTCCCTGGGTACTTGAGATTAAGAGAATGGTGATGACCTTTAACCAGCAAGCTGCCTTCAGACACTTGTTTAACAAAGCACATCCTGCACAGCCCAAAATCCATTAAGCCTTGAGTCACCACAGCACATGTCTCTTGCAAGGACAAGGTTGGGGTAGCGTCACAGATTAACAGCATCTCAAATACAGAACAAAATGGAGTCTCTTATGTCTACTTCTTTCTATATAGACACAGTAATAGTTTGATCTTTCTTTCTTTTCCCCACAGTATGTCCCAGATAAAATTTCACTGAAATCTGCCCACTCACTCACCAAATCTTGGTGCAAAATTTGATATGCCAAATAGGGGAAACAATAGAATAATCAAAATAACACGAAATTCAGCAGTTATTACATGAACTGAGAAATAAGATTTAGAGCTCTGCAACTGTGAACAATCACAAATTGTTTCAATAGGCAAAAAAACCCTCCTTTACTGAGTGATCATCCACAAAACCTAAATTTTATCCAATTGAATTCTTACTTCGCACTGCTTATTCTCTGCCCCTAACAGATCACAAGAGGGCATTCAAACCATTTGCCAAGAAGGTAATAATTTCTGGGAAGTCCTGGTCACCTATTTTGAGGCAACGGATCATGTTGCAATCACACTTTTCACTAGATATACAAAATGCGTGACACAGAGAGAAAACTCAGAAATACTCTTATGGTTAGCTAGGACCATAGACCAACGAACAGAAGTTGGAGGAAAGTTACTGGCAGTCACCAAGGACATTTACCAAGACTCCTAATGCTTGCCTCAGCTTCCATATAAAGGTGAATTCTAGTAAAGTTATGGGATTTCTCCTACAACTACTTCTATGTATAGACATCTAGAGAACAAGTTTTGTGGAGAACCTAAACGACTGAAATTATTTCTGCCCTAATATCAGTGGAAGCTAAATACTGGCCTGTTCCTGATTAAATTTAAAAAAGCAATAGCCATCTTTCTTGCATTCTAAAATAAGTGGATTCTCATTTTGTGCCTTGGCTCATTGCATTAAAATCTATACCTTATCCTCTGTAGACTCAAATGAGATTTTAGAGTATATTTTATCTTTGAGTCATATAAAGGGAGAAAATAATTATTTTGCATTTATAAAGATAATTGATCAAATAAGTTTTGAATTCCCTTTCCATTTTGTGTCTAAAAATGATACCTTCCCAAGTGACCAGGTAGATTTAAAGAAGCCTGGTGCATGAGGCTTACAAGTTGCCCACATAAAAATAAAAACACAATTTTCTTTAACTATTTGAAAATAAGTTGAAAACAAAATATATGCATATTTATGTATATATACACACATACCTATTTCTAATACCTGTTTTCCATTTTATATGTGTGTATAAATATGTATATTTGTATATACATTATATATGCACATATGTAATGGCAATATGCATATTAGAAGCAATGCTAAAGTAGAATGTTTCAGTTTGGCTAATTCAACTTAGGGAGTTTCTTGGCAGGTTACACTGTGTGTAGTTTCCAGCCTGTCTCCAGAGTCTCTGTATTCTAACTATATTCCAACTAATATATACTATTTGATGGCAAGGGCTATTGTCAATTTGACTTTACTTTTATAATGCCAAGTGGAATGTAGTTTATACTTTTTTTTGCAATAAATTAGTAAATCCACAAAAAAGTACTATATATGAAAATGTTCCTTCTCCCCAAAATAGCTACATGATGTGTAGGCAAAATTTTAATGAAAAGAAACACATAATAAATAATTTTGGCTTTAGAAGGCCAGCTACTCAACTGTGTTATTGTGTAATGGTTAATACTGAGTGTCACCTTGATCGGATTGAAGGATCCAAAGTATTGTTCCTAAATGTGTCTATGAGGGTGTCGCCAAAGGAGATTAACATTTGAGTCAGTGGGCTGGGAGAGGCAGACCCACCCTATAGTAAATACATGGTAAATGTTTATTTAAAAAAAATAATATATATATATATATATCCACACACATTTGATTAAAAATCAGTTGCTTGAGCAATGATTGCAATAGCTAAAACAAAAGTTAGAAACATATGTTTACAGATATGACACTGTTGATTAGCCTATAAGATGAACTCCAGCATACACTAAACAAATATTGTAAAAAAAAAAATAGGAGGAAAGAAAATGAAAGAGTGAAAGAAGATGAATTCAGGGGGAGAATATAAGGGAAACAAAGAAAGAGAAGAGAATGGAAGCAGAATTAGAAGAAATATGATGGAATAGTATGTGAAATTTGTAAGATTCCACCATAAATAGAATGATGTGTTTTTATAGTAAATTGGGATTTAATAAAATATTGTATTCTTTATTAAGAATTGAAAAGTGTACCACTTTTGGAACAGTGAGAGATTGAGATTGGGACATCAGAGTCCCTGTGTTGAGTTTATTGGCATGAATTATCATATTTGGCCCATCACAACTCTGCCATATTAGAGGCAGTGCTTGTACACTAACTTCTCCCAGTAGAACCTCATTCTTAGCTAATTCTTCTGCTAGAGTAGCCCTCTTGTGTAGACTTCAGGCCTTGGTATTTCTTCTGAGTGGCTCTTAATCTTGTCCGAGCATTGCTGTAAGCTCTATCATCTTGGTTAACTGTGATTTAGGCTGGGTGTGCATACATTTCTTTTTGAACCACGGATTAGTTAGGTTTGGGTAGCCTCCTCTACCTCATGGGAATATGGCTTAAGTGACAGTGTGTGCTCTTAGTTTTCTAGTTGGAATAACATCTGTAGAAGGTGCATTATTTCACTAATGTGGACAAAATTTGGAGTTTTGTCCCAGTGGCTAACTAGATCCTCCTATGGTACGTAGGGCTGCCTCAAGGTAGTTGGTTCTTAGATCAGTGTCCATATTTGAGAACAATTCTTCTCCCTTCCAACTCGTGGTACATGTTTTGAGCATAAAATTATATATTTAAAGTGGTAGACTATTTGAAGGACACATTTTTGAAGAGCCTGTTATAGAATTGTCTCTATGATAATGTTTCAGGCTTTGGTGGATCTTAGTAATCCAGGAATCAGATAGGAATGAACAATTTTCTGCTCCTGAAGGGTACAATAGTGACAACTTCTAGAAATACTTTTCTTTTTGCTGAAGGTCTTATTGTACTGAAAACTGCAGAAATTAAGGTTGTACTCACCATCTCCATAGATTTTTAACTCATATGTGATATTTTATCCATCATTTCACCATCTTATTTTTAATCCAAACTTCAAAATTATCTGAACTAAATTTTGCGGCAGGGATCCCAGCCTCATATGGGCTGCACTGATTTATCCTGATGGCAGTTGTAGTGGAATAACTGTTCGGACTCGGAGGTCGAGCAAGACCTGTAATACATCTTTGTCATTTGTCATTCCATCATTTGCTACTAAAAAGCAATCCAAACTTGATAATTTATATTAAACTTTTAGTGTACTAACTTACAATAACACATGCTAATGTTGCCATTTGCATTTTCTTAAATTTGGTACTTCCACATTCCATCTATAATTCCTTGCTTTGGAGTCAATAGTCTGGGTTATTATTATGTCTTAGATAATTTGGCTCTGACATTCTCAATTTGGCTTTTGTATTTTCAATTTATCATTCCAGCTCAGTGTAGGTTCATGTTCTTTCAGGTGATCTCCTGATTATTTTTTAATTCTTTTGCCTTTCCTTAGAGCTTCTAGGACCAATCTAAGTGATGGAACCTGCATTGACATCTAAGCTCAGGAACTCCAGTTTTATATTATGCCTTTGAGGTTTGCTCTTCAATTTGGTTTTCATGTCCCCTTTGGTCTTGATCCTCATGATAACTACTAAAGGTCCAAATCCCTGTACAAAGCATACCAATGAAAATATTGAAAATCATCCTAAGAGGACTTTCTACACATTTCAGTTTCCATATTGATACTAGGGCAAGATCCACCCAAGAGAAGGTCATTTTCTAGGATGCCAATGCTATACCCTGTGTCTAGAATTTAGAATATTGCTTCATTTCTGAGGTAGAAATGGAATAAACTGGCATAGAATGGAGAAACAGAGTGATTACAGTGAAGCAAGCTAGTAAGGCAATCTGTCCTTAGGTTGGCAGGAACATATGATATGTGTGAAAACCTACACGTGTTTGTGGTATATCAGATTATTAGATAAAGTGTCAAACAGCACATATGGTATTGAGTTCTAAGTCTTGTGGGTATCAATAAATGTATGATATATGTTTTGCTTTTGAACAGACTAGCACAGGATATCCAATAACTGGTGAATGATAATAGTTCTGCAGATTGGGTAATTCAATAAATATGACATCAAATAACTGAGGGGGGAAAAATTAAGTGGAATGTAGTAAAGGGGGAAATTCAGTTTTCTTTTTTTTTCCCTCAGGATTTTCTCATTAATTTTAGTGGCAAGGATGTTTATAAGCACTATAGTGCAAAATAATCAGTGGATAACAGTTATTCCTCCTGTTTGAGAAATGAGCTCTCAAAAGAGCTGTACTTGATGTTGATACTGAAAGTTTAGTAGGGGTGGCATGCAGAATTCAGAAAGGTTTGAGGCATCAAATAAAAAAATATAGCATGGTAAACTTCTAAACTTCCTACATATGATATTCCAACACTAGAAATGTTATTCTTTCCAAAATACTTGTTTCTCTTTAGTCAAATTTGTGCATCCTAAATTTTTCTTTGCAAGACATAGCTTAATTCTCCCTTCCTAACCATGTTGCTTGATCTCCACATTACTTTGAAGAGTGTGCTCAATTTTGCACTATTTTGTTCTTCATGGAATCTTTCACAATCATTCTAGAATGACCTTATATTCATAATTTTATAAGACTTAACAGTTAACTCTTTTGTATTGATCAATATTGACTTTATTTCCCATATTAGTTATCTCATACTAAGATTTGAAATACTCCTACATGCTTTAATTTTCCTTTACTTTTCCTGTCTTTATTATCCCATGGCATCTATTAGGCATATATAAACAGTAAGGGTTTGATTTAGTTACAATCGTCATGAAAACATTATGTTAAATTTTATATTTAAAAGGTTGCTTAATTTCTGATATTTCAATACTCTAAATGAAATAATGAGGTACTTAAATAAATATTAAAAGCATCATTTGTGTTGACCATTTCTGTCTTAGTTTTCTGTTTTAATCACCAATGCAGTATCAGTAGAAATTTTAAAATATAGTTTTACCATATTCTTTTTTAAAGATGAGTGACCTAAAAAAACATAATTTACTATTGTAAGGTGGGTGGAAGAACCCTAAAATAGGCCTTCTGGTTTGCCTCAATTTATCAAAAGAATGCATTAAAGGTTATAACATACCCTAGATTAAGATCCACATATAGGTAGATTTCTAAAGAACATCATCCCATTTTTAATGGTCTGGTTCTTAGTAGAATGAATAATAACGTGACCTGAAGGTGAAAGAGTTCAGAAGTCACTTGCTGAACTAGGTTTTCTAAATTTGGACATTTTTTGGACTTCCTTTGAAGCGGATGTAGCAAGAGATCAATTTGGTGATATTCAACTTTTTTTAAAAAAAATTCTTTTCCTCAGAATGGCTGACAGTGAGAACCAGAAGAAGTCAAATCTGAACTACTGCAATCAAAAATGTTCAGAAGCCTGGGCACATCTGTCTCCACTTTCTAAAACTGAAGTAAATTTCATAAAAAGGTCAGAATTTCAAATGCTCAGTAATATTTACTATATACCTACTATGTTTCCACTTTTGTAGTTTACATTGTGAAGGACAGAATGTTTCAAAAGACATAGATGATATATACTCTGCAATATATTTGACTTTTTAAGACTAGGTATATATTGAAAAAAATGAAATACAATTATTGCATAAAGTGAAGATTAATTTTATTAAAGGCTGTTGTTTTTCACTTCTTCTTCAATCCCTGCCTTATGTCACATAGCTTTGCAAAGCTCTCATTTTGTCTCCGGTCTTGGTTGCATGATTGGTTTTGGTTAATGAAATTCTAGAAGGTATACTACAAGCAGAAGCTTAATAAAACATTTGCATATTTCTGTTTCCGCTAGTTTCTCTGCCACCACCATGAGAAGGACGTACGCCACCTAGACTGTTAAAAGCGAGATGCACACACAGCAGTCACATTTTACTCATGTGAGGCTGGTGCCCTATTAGACTAATCAATAGCTAATTGAACTACAGATGTGTGAACAAGTTCAGTTAATAACAGCAGACATAGATATCCAACTATCCTAGATTTATTCTATTGTTGATGCTACTGAGGTTAACTTTTTTATAGAAAACATTACTATTACATCATTGTAATAGTAATTATACAGTGTACATTGTAGAGTAAAAATGGTACTGAATTGTGGTCTAAGTTTTGTACAAGAGTATAAAGTGTAGATTTGTATGAAAACTCAATCAGAAAATACATATCATGATTCGACACTTAAGAATTTTTCGAGTTTTCTACTGCTATTTTGCCCCTCAAAAATTCTAACAGAACATCTTTAATACAAATAGTATGTGTGAACTCTAATCAGAGAGATAGTTAAAGCAATCATAAATGGCCATGGTTCTGTAAAATACACTTTTACACAAACACACATACAACATGTATACATGTGCATAGACAGACACATTTCACCACATTTTCAGTTAAAAAAGAATTCCCTCAATTTTCAGACACAATATCAGAAATCTTTATTATATAAAATTTTTACAGTTGCCAGTATCATCTTCCTATTTCTGAAGAGTCTTTGGGGTGAGAAAATAGAGATAAGGAACTAAAATTTTTCCTGAACTAGTCCATTTAGCCACTTGCTTCTCTGATTCCTAATAATCTGGTTTTAGTAACCCTCTCAGTGGTCACGGTCTTCTATTGTTTCTTCATGTTCAGGGGAAATGTGTATGTGTGTGTGTGTGTCTGTGTGTGTGTGTGTCTTTTTTTGTTTCTTCTTCATCTAACAGAAACTCTTAAGAATAACGTACCTAAATCCTCACCTATTGTGATAAACAAATATGTTCCTAAGCATGTCTATTGTACTTTTTTTTTTTTTTTTCATGAGACAGAGTTTGCTCTTGTTACTCAGACTGGAGTGCAATGTCATGACCTCGGCTCGATGCACCTATGCCTCCCAGGTTCAAGCAATTCTCCTGCCTCAGCCTTCCGAGTTGCTGGGAGTATAGGTGCCTGCCACCACTCCCGGCTAATTTTTTTGTGTTTTTGTTCAAGACAGGGTTTCATCAAGCTGGGCAGGCTGGTCAGAAACTACTGACCTCCCGTGATCCACCCACCTTGGCCTCCCAAAATGCTTGGATTACAGGCATGAGCCACCCTGCCCAGCCAAGCTATTGTTACAATTTTATATAAAACAATGTAGACTTCTCTTTGCTTTCCCTTTTGTTTTACTTTTCCTCCACTGGGTAGGACTGATTTGGTGAAGTTATTCCATTCATCTATGCTTGTCCATCAAAAGTTTTATAGAAAATCAACAATAATAACAAAATTCTCATTCGTGACTTTTCAAACATTGTATTTTTCTAATCTAAATGAGGAATAACACTCCCTTTTCCCTCATGTAACTGTCATTCTATACTTTTTTGTTTGTAATTAACAAATTTTTATTAAAATAATAGCATTCACTCTGAACAAATTTTCATCCCAAATATTAATGTTAATATTGTAGGACACAGATTATACATCCTACATATATTCGTAATATCTGGATTGCAAAAGGCTTCCGATATTTTGCAAATAACACATTTAGGAATTGTATTCTATCAGACCACGTGCAACATTCTGGATACTGAGTGTTGACCAAAAATTTCAGGTAAGCAGGATGAATAATCTCTAGAGAGCTGCAGCTGAACATTGCATCTATAGTCAAAAATAATGTCTCATTTAACATTTTGTTGAGGGTAGATTTCATGTCAAGTGTTCTAACTATGATAAAATAAAGATAAAAAGAAAAAAAAACTGAAAGGAAAGATAAGTAGAAAGTAACAAAAGAAAATTAAAAAAAAAAATCACACTGAAATTTTGTCAACCAGAGTTACAGCCATTAGTGCATAAATTCCATGAAAGCAAGTTTCAGGTCTTTCTTGTTTATCACTGTATCTGTAGTAAAGAGCGCAGTACCAGGCACATGGTAGCAATAATAAGTATTTGCTAAAGAAAACAGGCCAGGCGTGGCCATTCACTCCTGTAATCCCAGTACTTGGGAGGCGGAGGCGGGCAGATCAGGAGATTAGGAGATCGACACCAACCTGGCTAACACGGTGAAACCCCGTCTATACTAAACATACAAAAAAAATGTCCTGGCGTGGTGGCACCGTCTGTGGTCCCAGCTACTCGGGAGGCTGAGGCAGGAGAATGGCGGGAACCCGGGAGGGGGAGCTTGCAGTGAGCCAAGATGGCGCCACTGCACTCCAGCCTGGGCGACAGCGCGAGACTCCATCTCAAAAAAAAAAAAAAAAAAAAAAAAAAAAAAGAAAGAAAGAAAGAAAAAAAAGAAAATAAATGGATGTTGATATTTGGTTGAAGAAAAAAGAAGCATCTTTATTAAAGAACAAATTATTTGCAGATTTGTTCAAATTCTTCAAATGCTTCTGTTCATCCAGTGATTTTACTTAAAAAAAAAA
>NW_016803334.1:754239-759867 GCF_001698545.2 Rhinopithecus bieti
AAAAAAAAAAAAAAAAAGATGAACCAAAGAGGTCCAAACATTTGTTTGTATCTTAGGGTTTATGAAACAGCTTATGTAAAAAAACTAAGAAGTGCTCCAATAGCATGCCTAGTTTAGGTTTATTACAAAGTTTTATTAAAATCCTTAAGAGTCACACAAGTATATTAAAAAGTATATATATATATGTCTGAAGAGAATGGCATTCGTCCACTAATGGCTGCTCCCAAGGAGACAGCATTTCTTCACAGCCTCTGCTAGTCATGGGTGAACTCTGCTGTTAATGGTCTGTGAATTGCATCATGGACACTCTCCTGGGGACAGGCCTAGTTGCTAATAATTTCTACCATGCAAATATGCTCATTGACCTACAATGGGGATGAAAGTGCAGCCTTCTGGAGCTGTTTGCTGCAATTAAACTCTGTACCCAGGGTGGATAATTTCCACTGTAAGAACAGCGAGTGTGGCTAATACTGTTCTCTGCCTTTTTCTCACATCTTATAATTCTTACTGCCTTTCCCCTTAAACTCCCAGTGTCAAGTGGCTTCTTCTAGTGAGGTTTCCTAGCACAGTCAATGTGTCTACATTGTCACATATATAAAATTAGGCAGTTCAGAACATAATAAGACTAATGGCAATAGAAGGGAACTTTCCTGTACATGAATGCCTGTATTTCTGATGTACTTTTCACTAGAACTGTGATGGTGTGTAGGTGGAAACGACAGCCTAATAGAGCTGTATACGGGATTTAAATTGGAAGAGAGCCAGGGAAGAAGTTAGAGAGGCGTTTTTCTTCCAGGCACATGCACTTACTAATATTCCTCCTTAAAGTATACTAATACAGAATGTATTATTTACTATTAAGTATGTATCCGATTTTCAAAGTTTGAGAAAGTGATAACACACTCTGCAAATTCCAATCCCAAAATAGAGTCGAACAAAAAGTATGACAAACACCACCACAGAAATTTAAAAGTGTAAGAAGAGGGTATCTGTTTCCTGATTCACGTTTTCTTTTCAGAAATCACAAGGGTATGGCAAAAGACTCTTTTAGTATTTATTTGTTCTAACTCTGCCTTTTAAATGCCAGAAATTGTGTGTGTGTTTGTGTGTGTGTCATATTTATTATGCAATATATGCCATAATATGCAATATATATATGCATACACATATATATTATCAGAGCTTTTATTAATGCAGATAAATCTATAATTTTAAAATAAACAAGCATTAGCTTTATTATCTAAAAATATCACTGTACTTGAAACCTATACAAAATTATGTTTCATGGAATGCTTCGAAGAGATCTGGTTGCATTTTCCTTTAACTGTATTTGATATTGTTGCTTTCTGGTATTTGTTAAATGGTGTATGTCATAAAAGTACATTACACATTTGCTAAACAAAAAAAAATTTATGTCTACTGATTTTGCCATTAGTAAAATTCAGATAAATCAGAAAACAAAGAAAGTTATCTATGTTCTTGAATACTTGAGTGACCATTAGTTAAGGCCTAAATCTTGGTTAAAGTTTTAACTTTCCTTAAGAAGAGCTACACTGCATTTCCAGAATTACTGTTTGGAAAAGTTGTTTTTTTCTTTTTTGTTGTTGTTGTTGTTGTTTTCTTAATTGATAACAAATAATATTGATGTTCATTTTTTATCAATAAACTTTTAAAATATATTTTGCAAAATGCTTGAGGTCATACTGTCTATGAATTCCCTAAAGAAATTGTCTTTTATTCTTAATTAAGGCAAATTACTATCATTCTTTTTATTTCTATCTATATCATGTACCAATCTAGAATATTTTATTTATATTTATTACATTTATTGTTTTCTACTTCTGAAAATGTAAGCCTAATGAAGACAGGATTTTGTTTACTCTCTCAAATTTCATGTCCTGGAAACTCGATCAATTTCTGCCACATAAGTGCTCAATATACATTTGTAGGAATGAATGTGTCAATGAATCTTCTTGGATCATAATTGACTTTTTAGTTCATATTATAGATGCTATGGATCTTATGATAAGACCTCTTCTTTATTTTTACTACTAGAGGCTTAAGATAAAATACTTGTTCTACATTCCATAAATATAGAGCACAAGTTAAATATATTTCAAATGTCATAATGTCATTACTTTTCTTTATGTCTTAATTCCTGCAAATACTTAATGTGCTTTTTTTTTTTATTTTGAATGCTGCTTAAGACATTATTTATAAATTAGAAAAGGAAGAGGGAAAAGGTTGAAAAGGAAGATAAGATACTAATATGACAAATGTGAACATAGGAAGGTACAGATGAAGAAAAAAAAGGAAAGAAGAAAGGAAGGCATAAAATAAGAAAATATTCTGCAAAGAAAGCAAGAAAAATAGAATAGAGAGAGATAGGAAATTTAAATGTGTGACATTTTAGAAGAGAATAAAATAGGAAATGACCTTGGTGGTGGGAAAGGAAGAAAAGATTTGGGAACAGTATCTTAACTGGAAAGACTGAAGCTGCAGAATAAATAACAAGTATTTCTTGCCTAAAAATACTATATTATAGATAAATACAAACTCACCATTACTCACCGTATTTTGCTTAAAATTTGGAAGACTTGTGGAGGTTTTTAGCATTCCCTCCCCTCTAATTCTGTCCCCCCCCCGTAAATGAATAAATGAGATGACATGAAATGATTTACATTTAAGTAGTGAATCTGACATCTAACTTAGTAATTGTTTTAGTTCTGAGCAGTATTAGAAATAATTTAGTTATTTTATGATAAATCTACAGGGGTAAAATTATTGGCATAAAGCAGGTGCTTCTGGAGGGAAGCACTGAGTGAAAACCACTATGATCTTACAGCCATGAACTATTGGGCTAATGGAAAAACTTAAAGTTGTCTCCAGGTACAGTCATCAATAACTTATAGGAACAATGATTCATAATATTTTTGAAGTCTTAAAATACAGTGAAATAGCAGGATACTCCAAAGAACTGGAGTTGGTTCCCCCTCAGAAGTCAGGGAAAAGAACAATATGAGCATTTGGTGAAATATAGCTAC
Organism: Rhinopithecus bieti; assembly: GCF_001698545.2. Lineage (NCBI taxonomy): Eukaryota > Metazoa > Chordata > Mammalia > Primates > Cercopithecidae > Rhinopithecus > Rhinopithecus bieti. Next base: position 757,284 of record NW_016803334.1, read on the forward strand.
AGGTTAACAAGGAACACATATACTCTTCTCTAAAAAGCCTTCCTTCAAAATTTTAGACAAAGTGAGAAGTGTTTTTTTGTCATTTGCTTCCTTATGTCAGGTCTCCTCTTTCTGAAATCTACTAAAAATAAAAGACTTAATGGGAACATGTACTTACTGAACATGGGAACATGTACTACTGTGTACTCCTGTACACAGCATGTCAACACTACATCAACCCACTCCTTTTTCCTATTGGCCTTCTCTGGATGATTTTGCATCATAGTACATAATGGTAGTGGATAGTCAACTTTCTTGACCTTCTGTTCCCTGATCTTGGATGACTGACTATTGTGAACTACGTCTTGCCTTCTGCCTTGCAGAGGGATTTGAACAAAGAGCAATAATGACAGCAGACAAGAGCACTGGAGGGAAGCAGAACCAGATTATTTATTTACTGACTCATTTCTGGGATTTATTCGTGTCCAAGATGCTCTTTGACTATGGCTCCTATTAAGTGATCTTTTTAATACACCTCCTCTCACTGGGCTCTAGTAACACCACTCTTCCCCTTGCTCCTACCTTCAAGGTAATGACTTTTTAGTGTTATTATTGCTTACATGCCTCATCGTCCTTTGTTGTTCACTATATCCACCCAGCCTTCAGCATTGTACTAAATATTCCCAATTAGTTTGTCTTCCCATAGTCAGCTTCCACATCCTTCCTGAATACAGTGATGCTGTATGCCAAAAATTAGTTCTGATCTTATGACTTCAGTGACATGCAAAGCTTACCAAACTGGATTTGGAAAGCAATGCAGGAAAACATAACTGCATTTTCAGTTTCATAGAATCGTCAGGAAATGAAAGAAAAATGATACTGTAATTTTACAGTAATTTGAAAATAACTTTGCACATCATAGTTTTCCATCTAAGTAAAAAGTATAGGATTATAAATGTGATTTTCTGCCTCTCGACTGTGGTAGACAATTTAAAGCAGTTGTATTTTAATACAACTAAACATGTACACAAGCATATGGTTTTAATAAGTAATCTTTCTACTGAAATCCACTTTCTTTTAAAAATATTTGATACCTACCATGTAATAATATGTGAACATTTTACTGATCTATCTTTACTTCACACATTTCAGGGACAACTCAGAGTCAGAATCCTGTCTCTCTGTCTCTCTCCATTAATATTAAATTGAAACCCCTTAACGAGTACTGAGAAGAATGTTACCTAGGCTCAGATCAACGATAACATCACAAACAGAAATCAATGTGCCAACACAGTGCCTAACATGTCAGGCAATCTCCTGTATTTGCTTCCCTCCTGTGATCTACAACAACACTCCCCAATTTGTCCTAGCCTCTTCCTCCCGTGATTTGGAGATATAGGGTCTGGGCTTGAAATTTGATGTTAATTTTACCAGCTGTGTGATACTGAGCTATTTATTTTATGTTTCTGAGCTTTATTTTCATTTGCTATAAGGTAATGAGAAGAATAAGGTACTATATTTATAAAATCTAAATAAAACACATACCATATGCACAGTGTTATATAGTTATTAGCTATCTCAGTTTTGTATTTATGGAAAACAGATAAATTACATGACATCCTAGAGAAAAAATTAAATTGTTAGAGAAAGCTATTTTCTTTGTAATGGCTACTAGGTTTTTTACAATTATTTGAAGAAATTTTAAAATTTGTACTGAAAAGTAAAATCATGCTTTGGAACATGAAGAATACAGAAACCTTCTGAGTCCTCTTTTATATTTTATCTTATATTGTTTTTCCTAATTTATAAAATAGTTTTTTTAATTTCAGAAATGATTCCTCCCATTATTAGAAATTATTATATCTTCCTTTTAACTCACCTTAACAAATATGAGTATCAGTATAAATACTGACTGGGAAGACATTTATTTCTCCACTGGTTTATCTTTTTTTTTCTTGAAATAAATTTCTGTCTCAAATAAATATCAAAGTAAATATAAAATAAATATAAACCCATCCTCAAGCGAAAGGACTCAACAGAGGGTCAAAGAAAAAATCATGAGCAGTCTGGCTGTTTGTATTTTATACAATCATTAAAGATTTATTAAACCTCTTAATTTTATTTTGAAAGGTAGCTGCAATTATGGGTAATAAAACCAATGGCATGTCATTTGAAGGTGAGGTTTTGTGTGGAATAAAAGCTCTGCTGGGTATTGCAAGATAACCTGACCTAGTAATGATGAAAAACTTTCAAACAAGGGAGCAGCAAGGTGCAAGAGAGAAGCATGAGGATTTAAAGATGCTTTTGAATGTTTTCAGAAGAACGACGAAAACTTTGTTGTGTTATATGTTTATTTTTTTAATGTTACCAGGTAGGAAAAAATAAAAAGAACAGAGACTTCATTATTTATAAGAAATGAACAAGTAATGAGTGCTTTGGAAAATACGAATCTCACAATACAAGAGACATATTTTTGGTTTAGGATTCAAATCAGCATAATTTAAAAACAATCTGTGAAAGGTGATTTTAAAATGGTGCACAAGACTAATTTCCACTGAAGCAGTAGACTATATTTAAATCCAGAAAATATTTTTTTTTTTTTTTT
>NW_016803334.1:762726-781320 GCF_001698545.2 Rhinopithecus bieti
CTATTTTGAGGTACGTTCCATCAATACCGAATTTATTGAGCGTTTTTAGCATGAAGGGCTGTTGAATTTTGTCAAAAGCCTTTTCTGCATCTATTGAGATAATCATGTGGTTCTTGACTTTGGTTCTGTTTATATGCTGGATTATGTTTATTGATTTGCGAATGTTGAACCAGCCTTGCATCCCAGGGATGAAGCCCACTTGATCATGGTGGATAAGCTTTTTGATGTGCTGCTGAATCTACCTCATTGTTTTGAAGGGAAAATGGCCAGGTATGAGATGATACACTGACTCACGAACTGTGGCCAATGGTTTGGCTGCATGGTAAGAGACTTGGAAGAAATACGATAGGAAAATTGGTGGCAAGAGGATATTGGGAAGAGGTATGTGAATAGACCTCTTTAAGTCGGCAAAAACTATGAAGATATTTGATTCCCATGCAAGTGCTTCCCAAAGGGTCACCTCTACAGAGGCGGATTTTAATAACCAAGAGGATAGAATTACCTGTTCCTTTGATACCAGTCAGCCTTTTTCTCTAGTCATCCCTGTCGTCATCCAATGGACTCACGAACAAAGTCCTAGCTGCGTGGCAAGGATGAAGGTCATGCTTTGGCTCAGCAACATGTGCTTCCCCTCACCAAGGCCAACCTAGCTATCAGCACTGCTGACTGCTTAATCTGCCAGCAGCAGAGACCAATAGCAAGTCCAGATACGTCATCTTTCCATGGAGTAATCAACCAGCTACTTGGTGGCAGGTTGATTACATTCAACAGCTTCCATCATGGAAAAGACAACGTTTTGTCTTCACTGGAATAGACACTGTAGATAGGGATTTGCCCTCACTGCACACAATGCTTATACCAAAACTACCACCCATGAACTTACAGAATGACTTCCACTCCATTATAATATTCCAAACAGCATTGCTGCTGACCAAGGAGCTCATTTCACAGCCAAAGTGCGGGAATAGGCTCATGCTTATAAAATTCACTGGTCTTAACTTGTTCTCCATCATCCTGAAGCAGCTGTCATGATAGAATAATAAAGTGGCCTTTGAACACTCAGTCACAGCACCAGTTAGGTGACAATATCATGCAGGGCTGGAGCAGGGGTCTCCAGGAAGCTGTGTATGCTCTCAATTAGAATTCAGCATATTTTACTGTTCCTCTGACAGCCAAAATTCACAAGTTCAGGAATCAGGAGGTAGAAATGAGAGTAGCAGCAGCTATTATTACCCTTAGTGACCCATGATTACAATGTGTGCCTACTGTCCCCAAGATCTTACACTCTACTGGCCTAGAGATTTTATTTCCAAAGGGAGGGATACTTCCAGTACGAGACTCAACACTGATTTCAAATAACTGGAAGTTAAGACTGCCACCTGGCCACTTTCGATTCCTTCAGGAATTAAGGTGTGGGTCATCCCCCAGGTAAAGAAGCACAACTAGCTGAGGGGTTTGCTGAAATCCAAGGAGCTACAGAACAGGTAGTGGAAGAGGGCGTGCAAATACCAGCTACAACCATGTGATAAGTTACTAGAATGTGGACACTAATTTTCATGAGTATTCCTTCTTATTTTGTTATGAAGATGTTTGTGCATGTATATATATATGTATCTGTGTGTTTATATATACACACATGTATACATACACATATAAAGAGATATGTACATCTCTCAAATAGGTTTGTTTTCTTTTTTCTCTTATCCACCTGTCATGTATCATAATTTTTAAGTTTCATTAATTTTACATCATGATACTGAAGTTGTGCGGTATCAAGAAGAGTAAACATCACTCAAGGAATTTACCTGTTCTTTGGGGAAAGGGGTCAGTGTGTTTTTATTTGTGCACAACGTATTTGTGTCATGTTAGGCAGAATTATTAGACCTTATTAGTATCCTTATTGCGAGATCAAGTGTGGTTTAAGATGCATATTAGTGTCAAGTTGATAAGGTGTGAACTTGTAATAGGTATTTTTGTGTGACCACTTGACTGGATTACATGATACTAGACATCTGGTTAAATATTTTTTCGGGGTGTGTTGTTGAATGTTTCCAGAACTGATTAGCATTAGAACAGGTAGACTCAGTAAAATAAATTGCCTTCCAATTTTGAAGGGCACTATCCAATCCATAGAACAAGAAGTTGGAGGAAGAGAAGATTCACTCTTTTTCTCTGACTGACTGCTTGACCTGAAACATCAATCTTCTGCCCTCAAGACTCCTTATTCTCAGGCCTTCCAACTTGGACAGGTGCCTACAGCCTGGGTTCTCCAGCTCTCAGGATTGTGAACCATACTAGCAGTTTTTCCAGGTTCAGCCTATAAAGGAAAGATGATAGAACTTCTCACCTCTAGAATCATGAAGGCAATAAATCTTTCTATCTAAACTATTTATCTATATCTATTTATATCCCCCCACACACACCACACACACCACACCACACACACACACCACACACACACACACCACCCACCCACCCACACACACACACACACATCTTCCATAGGTTCTGTTTCTCTGGAAAACCTTGACAAATAAAACTATATAATCATTTCTCTATTGTTTCATTCACATAGCGTAATTATTTTAAGATTCTTTCATGGCGCTTCACGGATAAATAGTTTATTACCTTTTACTGATGAATAGTGTTTCACTGTAGTGTTATGCTATAATTTGTTTATTAATTAACCTGTTGATAGACATTGTGGTTCTCTACAGTTTTAGCCAACAGAAACAAAACTACTATGAACATTATTGTCCAGGACTTTGTATGGCTATAAAATTTAATTTCTCTTGTGTAAAGATTGAGGAGTGGAAAAGTTGGATTGTTATTAAAAAAATGTCAAACTTTTCCTCTAAATTTGTTATATCATTTTATATTTTCACCACCAGTGCTGAAGAGGTAGATCTTGATTCTAAGCTTTGTTAGGAATGGAGAAAACATTTAGAGTTCCTTTTGCCTCACTACAGAAGTAAAAGACTTCTGCATACTCTATCTAACTCCCCATAAATTATGAGGTTTACTTTTCTGGCTGATGAGTAGAGGAAATATTTTTCTGGCTGATGAGAAGAGGAACTATTATTGACCATATGAGACCACCTATAATTGTTTCTTTTTAGTCTTTTTGGGTAATTTTATTTTCCACTGGCTTCAGATACTTTCATAATTTATGTAATAATTCACTATTCATACTTGAGGACCACTGCAGATGCCCAGAACTAACTCTCTGTGTTTCTCTTCCAGTACTCTCTTCTTTGACATATAACACCCTGTGACCCTTGTACTAAATGCTCCAACTCTACAGCTTGGAAAGACCTCTGCATTTGGCCTTGATTTTACCTCCATTAGCCAAGGTCCCCAAACTTTCTCTCATTAAGAAGTTCTGATGATTATTAACTCACATGTGCTGTTTCTGGCAGAAAATGAAATTCCTCTTACTCCATCTTGCCTAGAAGTCTCTATATTTTCGTCTGCATTTTTGTGTTATTCCATTTTCTTTTCTATTTCTGTCACCTACTATAAGCTTTGGTATGATGTGTTGATCTGAGAGTCTTGACAGTCAGAGGAATTAAAGAAGAAATCGCACTGTCTTCAAGTATTCACCTTTTAGATAACTCCAACACTTGCATTAATACACATATTAGTAGAGCAAATACACCGTGCAAGCCTCTATGAAAGTTTATACAAAGGACAAAAAGAGAATAGCTTTTCTTAATTATTCAAGTACTGTAATTCTCACAACAGCATATCTATTGTAGTGGATTATGCCCTGACTATCCATTAGAAACACCCAGTTGACTTTCAAAACTTCTTGCATCTTGGTCCTGCCCCTGAAATTAAATAAGAATCTTGGGGATTTAGGGATGAGCATTAGTACTCCTAAATAACTCCCAACATAATTAATTCTAATATACATGAGAACTGCTGATCTGGACTGATATATTGTGAGAGATTGTGTGTGTGTGAGCATGCATGTATTTGTTAATTCAGTCTTTAAAAAAAACAAAAAATACAGTACTAGAAATCAGGAATATTCCAGACATCCTGTAACCTTACAGAAACTTGCAAAATAATAAAATCAATTCCTTATTGGATATTTGAAAATAATGTTACATGAGATGAATTTTATAAGAGCAGATAGGATTTTCTCTGAGTCAAATAAGAGGAAAGCATGATCAGAGAATGGCATGAGCAAATCAGAAGCATCAAAACCTAGAGATTGTACTCAATATTATCTGTATCCTAGAAAAATTAGTGTGTCTGTGTATGTGTTTTGTATCTTTATATATGTGCACGGCAGGAGTAAAGGATGTAAGAGGCAATGAATGGCATGGTTTATTGGTCCAAGCTGTAGATAATTTTTTTTTGTTTGTTTAGGATTTTTACTTTATTATATAGGTAATTGGGAGTTATTTGTACACAAATTAAGTGCAAAAATACAGATTAATGCTCTGAATGTTTTATATTATGAAGTCTTTCAGGCATGAATGTAGCTTGGGATCCATTTCTACTATTTTATTTAGAATTCCAAGGCATTGAGGTTGTCTAGATTTCACAAGAATGTGCTCAGTTGAATAATATATATAGAGCAAACTACATTTTAGTCGTTATATATCTGGTCAATCATTAAGTTTTTCAAATAGCAATTATTGAGTTATTTATAACATTAGCTAAAAACCATAAAATACATCATGTTTTTCTTGTTGTATAGAATAATCTAGTGAATATTTGAGAAACTAATACCACAATGTCAACTTGCTATCATTAATATCTACTTCATCATGCAGTTGACATTCTTCCATAAGTCCAGTAATAAAATTTAAATAATGAATAGACAGGTAGAATTCTAAAATCAGTTGACAAACTTATTTTAGGTAAATAAATAATGTGTTACTGTAATGTGATGGGTAAATAAATAATGTGTTAGTGTAATGTGATGAAAGAAACTTTATTTGGAACTGTGCTTTGCTGAATATGCTAGCTTTCACTCCATTAATTTGTAATCTTTGTTTGGTTGAAAAATGTGATGAAATAAACAGCGAAAGTTAGTGACATATGTTTGTTACCAACATAAATTATATCTAATAGCATGCGGTGGGATTAGATATTCTCTCCAGCCAGGTTGTAGAAGAATTAGTCTAAACACCCAAAGGTAAAATCTACCCAGAAGCAAGAATTTTAAAGTGAAAGAATCACCTAATTAGGCTAATAGTGACAATTATGTGTGAGTGAGTAGGACATTTAATCTAATTTTCTGTTTAATATTGAGCATGGTAGCAATTCTAAGTACACTATAAAACTTAGATAAGAAGGTGAAAATGAAACATGTTCAAACTCACTGTTTGATATAAAAAAGTCTATAAAAGAAAACCAAGTTAGAAAACAAAATAATTTAAGATAAATGAAAATGTATGCAGGATAAGATGAAAATGTAGTGCACGTTTTATTTTTGTTTAAAATGTAAGAATTCTTTAACTAATGGCTGCAGTAAGGCAACCACTAGGGACACGTTAAATACAATTTAAGCTATTGAAGGCACGAATTCTTTTGGTAAACTGGTTAGGAAACCAAGAAAAAAGTAAGCCCAATATGAGGAGGGCAGAGTCAATAAAAAGAAAGTTGTATACTTTCACTTCCACTTTTTTCAGATATGTAAGCACACAATAAAACTTCAGTTTACACACAGTATATTATACCTCGAATCAAATTATTCTAATTTTTTAAATGTTGCTTTTCTAACCTAAGTTAATGGGAGTAGGTTCAGAAATAAAATCTCAAATACTCCTTCATGGCAGAAAGGATTTGGAACGAAGGGAGAATATATAATTCGTAAACGAAATTAAGAAATCCATGTCTGAAACTGTACATTTTACTCCTTTGGGCAAATTGTAGTTACGCCTTGATAAAGATAACACAATTCTCTGAAGGAGCATGTCTTTGAGATGATGCAAAAATATACCTTCGAGGAACGATTACACATTATTTATGGCGGGGTAGCTATCTCAAGACTTCTTACACATGTAACATGGATAGGTGACTATGTCTGTCTTACTGGTTATCTGAATTTTGGCTTATTATTTTTTTCTGCATGCCATAAATCTTGCTATAAGATATCAGGATATAAGGAACACATTTTTAGTTTTGTGGCCCATAATCTTTTGTTTTGTTGCTTCTCTGGCATATACAATGAAAAAATATTAAGTGGTTAACTGGTTGGGAAAAATTCATATCTTTCTTTCTTGTATGTAAGTAGGTATAAAAAAATAGTAAACAGGCCGGGCGCAGTGGCTCACGCCTGTAATCCCAGCACTTTGGGAGGCTGAGGCAGGCGGATCACGAGGTCAGGAGATCGAGGCCATACTGGCTAACATGGTGAAACCCCATCTCTACTAAAAATACAAAAAATTAGCCAGGTGTGGCGGCGGCGCCTGCAGTCCCAGCTACCCGGGAGGCTGAGGCAGGAGAATGGCGGGAACCCGGGAGGCGGAGCTTGCAGTGAGCCGAGATCCGGCCACTGCACTCCAGCCTGGGCAACAGAGCAAGACTCCATCTCAAAAAAAAAAAAAAAAAAAAAAGTAAATAATGGTTTGAGCAATCTATTGCAATTGTTTCACTATAATGTGTATATCTCATAAAATATTTCAGTATAAAATCAGAGATATATTTTCTTATATGTAGAAGACTAAATTTGTTGCTAATAAAAAGTCTGTTCGAGTTTCTTAGTTCTTCAATTTGTAATCCTAGCCTGATATGTGATTTCAGCCCAAAGGCTGAAAGACAATTTTTAAAATAACAATACAAACTTACACACACACACACACACACACACGTACACACATATATAAGTTTTGGTGTCCTATGATGGACACGAATATATAAAAGTAAAACATTCTATACCACATTTAGTACAGACGATCTTCCAGACAATTAGATAATTCATATGTAAATTTCAATATTCTGTTTGAATTGTTTTTACAATTTTATGTTATTTTAGCTTATTTAGGTATGAATATTCTTACAATATACCATTACTTATTTTTAAAATTTTCTTTTTTAGGGCCAATTTATGTTGAATTAAACTAATATTTGAAAATAATGTTAATGTATAAAATACAATGGTTTGTTTATAGGTTTTCTTACTTTATTAACAAAATATAAGCATTTAGATTGTTATTGAATCGATATTTAAAAATCTACTAAATGATCTCACTCATAAATGAGGACAGAAAAATAATTATGAAATACTGATAGGAACTAACCACCACATTTAGAAATGATAAAATATTGCCAAAGTATCTCAATGCAGAAATGCAAAGTTTATCCAACATTAGAAAATTAGTTACATACTAACCAAACAATTACGTGAATATAAAGTAGTTTTCACAAATGAAAAAAATGTACGTAATGAATTTCAACATCATTTCTGATCAGAAATAATGAGATAAGAATAAGAATAGATTGGTGTTTTATTACTACTAAAACAAAAGTTAGCTTTATAGCAATTGATGATGTAAGAAACACATTGTAGTCAGGAACAATACAATAATCCCCATTTTTACCAATGTTTTAAAATATAGTTTAAAAATGCTAGCCAAATCAATTACGCACAAGAAAATAATAAGTAGTATATTAGTGGGATTGGTAGAAAATATAATTGTTTAGAAATTGTATAATTGTATCCCTGAAAATGTTTGAAGTTAGTAACCAAATTTAGAAATATAGGTCAAGTTCAAAAGTAATGAAATCTCTATGTATGATCAGTGTCCAAAATGAAAATAAAAAGTAATGGTTAAACTTCTAGTAATAATGGACAAAGTTAAGACCGACTAATCCTGAGAACAACTATTCAGTTTGAAAAAAATACAACATATATGATTGGAGACAGCAGAGAACCAGCAAGATAATGAAGAATAATGGACTTATTTTCAGGGAAAGAAAACCCAGCAAGACAATATGAGCATTTGAAACTACCTTGAGGATTTTTTGTGTTGGGGAGGGAGAGGGGTGAAGAGGGAGCAGTTGGTGAAGTGTTGACCCTATTCTGATAACAATGCCTGTGAAAGCACAAATTAAAACAAAAGGAAACACATCACCTTATGACACAGTCCTAAAATTATTTTTAAATTATAATCAATGATATATGTGAGGTTTTTCAAAAAAACACATTCCGAAAAGATAAAACATCAAAATAAAAGCTAGCTTAATTTCAAATTAGTGATGAATTACAACTAACTCAAGGACTAGCAGACTTTATAAAAACAAAACAAAACAAACAAACAAAAAAAAAAACCACCAACAAAAAAATACACAAACAGATGGAAAAACTTACACTACAAAACATTAATCAACAGAGAGATAATGCAATATGTTAATAACAGATAAAGTAGATTTCAAGAGTATAATTGATTTTCTATAGAAAAGAGGGACATTTCCTGATGATAAAACAATGGCTCTACCAGAGAAATACAGCAATCCTAAACTGCCAAGCTCCTAATAACCCCAAAATATATAAAGAACAAAATGACAGAACTAAAAGGAAAATCAAACAAATTCACCATGGCAATGGGACATTTCTTTGCACCATTCTGGGTGATTTATATAAGTAGCAGCAAGGAAAAGACTCAACACTCATTTTTTAAGAAATGAGTAAAATGTTTGAGCAGAAACTTCAAAACTGAGGACATTAAATGACCAATAAGCACATGAAAGGTTCTTAGCCTCACTGGTATAAGATCAATGCAAATTAATACCCTGTGTATTAATACTGCGACTTCTTACACATGTAAAAGGGAAAAAAATTCTAAAGCCTTAATCATCCCAAGTATTAGGAAGGACACAAAACACTCAGATTTTCTTAACTGCCTGAGAAGTATAAACAGCTGCAATTACATCAGGACATTTAGGAGTATTTACTAAATGTGAAAGTACACATGTCCCATAAGCCAGTATTTCACTTGTAGGTAGGCACTAAACAGATATGTGTACATAAGTACACTAAAACACATGTACACAACATTTCAAAGTGATGTTATTTGTTATAGTTTCAAACTGCAAATGGTTCAAATTTACATCAACAGAATGATAAAGTAATAAATGAGCCACTGCTTCAATAATAAAGGTGAATCTCACATATGAACTGTTGCACAAAAGTAAACAAAACATAAAAGTAAAATATGTATGTTTTATTTATATAAAACTCAAAATCAGGATGAGGGAATGTATGGCATTACAAGTCAGAGTATGTTTCTTTTGAGAAAAGAGGATACAGAGCTGAACATTTTTGACATGTTTATCTATTCATCTATGTTTAATTGTGAACTGCTTTATAATGATATAACTTTTCTTTATCCACAGAAGTGGTATATATGAACAAATTTAATTGTTGTTTTAGTGTTTAGTTCAACTTGCAAAAAGCATTTCATTTACTGGGACATTTCACATTTACTTTCCATCTTTACTATGTACACACAATTAACAAGTACCTACTGTGTATAAAGCCCAGTTCTAGCACTAACGATGGTTGTTTTTCCAATGAACAATTTCAGAGGGGTGATTTAAAAACGTCGATTTGTGCCTGTGGTCTGTGATACAGTATTTTTCTTGACTAACTAACTATGAACTCCTGGCTCTTCTACTTTCATTGATTATCTAGCATCCTTGAACGAAGACTAATGATTAAACAAGGAGGGCAAAATGGACAAGCATGGAGAAAACTAGTTAAAGGAAAAGCCTACATGTCTTATGTCAGAATTACTCTCCCAGTCTAGTTCTTGATGGTATCTATGAAGTCTGTGAAAGCACAATTGTCAGCACGTGCTGATTCCGTTGTATTCCTGATTACAAGAACAAAAGTATGCAGTTAAGAAAGGTTGTGCCCTGGAGATTCTGTTTAAAGATTGGCTATTCCTTGCCCTAGATTTCAAGACTTAAAACTGAACTTGAAATTTCAGTAGTAGCAAATGTACAAAAATAACATTTGGGAACAGGCAAAATACTCCATATATGTATATGCTTTATCAGTTGTGGTAGTCAATAAAATATCATCTGAATAGGATCCATGTGGAAATAGCTGCTAAACAACAGGAGCACCATGTAAAACATTATTTTGTCTAAAATATTATCTCAGTATAAAAGTTTCCTAGGACCAAATGCCTAGGGTGCTTTTGAGTGAAATATTATGTTTCACTTTCTTGTTTTTCTATTTTAATGAATAGTAATCCCACATAAGATCCTGAAACTGGCATCCGTAAAGATTTTACAGTTGATACTGGAAGTAATGAAACACTTCTTTTCAAAGAATGTAAATGTAGAAATCACATTCTCTGATATTATAATTTCTTTATTCAACAACTGTATAATGGAATCTTGCCATGAGCTAGAAAAAGCTTAAATTTCATTCTAGTGGATGTTTTTAAAATGATGATTTAATAAATATTAACAAGAATTATTAGACATATTACTTAAATTGATATTTCTATTTTGCTATAAACTCAAGGTATTTCATTCTTTACATGTCTCAAGATGACAAAACTAGCTAAGATAAAACACTGTGATACTTTCTGTTATATGCAGGTATTTTGTGTGTGTCTGTATATAAAATATATGTATGCATCAGCAATTGATTTTTGAATAAGTTTTAATAGCAGCAAAATATCTTTAAGGCCATTTGAGGCAATCCAACTTTACAATACTTGAGCACAACATTGAGAAGACAGTGAATTCAAATTGATTTGGTTATTTAGAAAGCCTTTAATTCCAATAAGAGAAATCAAAAATTGATGATAACTACCTGAAAATCACTCTCAGTTTCTAAGTTAATGAAATGATGAAATCAGTAATATTTTATAGACACACAGAGATAGAGAGTTATAGTGTTAGTGCACAGAAGAATAGGAGAGACTCAGAATTCTTATGATACAGATTGAAATTATGTGAAGACCAAGGACTGGATCTACATTGAAGACACATCTAGAGAAAAGTAAATCCTTGAGTTTGCAATCCTCATTTCTCAAGAGAGCATAACGTGTGACATCAGATAGATTTTCTCACTCTCCTGGTCAGTAAAATATGTTTCCTCCTCTGCTCCAAGGATTAAATAAAATATGTAGTATACAGAAAAATAAAGTAGATGAGTCATTTATTCTTTAGGGTCACTTTCTTTATGTTGTAAACTGTAATTGATCATTATATCAAATCGGAGCTAGTCTGTTCCCTAAAAATATATAAGCTAATATTCAGTAAAATTTACTTCACTGATTAAGAGGTTCATATAAACATTCTTCTAATTAGAAATTACTCATAAGTAAAAATGACACGTTGAAGAACTCTTCATTTGTTAATCTTATTATGAACCCAAATTTACAAAGACATATTACCTGAACAGGATCCAAATATGTTAAATCATCACTTACAGACATTGTTGGGCAGATGCAGCATTTGAGAAATTGCAGCATGACTTGCTTTTGGAACCTGCCACATTTGACTTTTAGTCTTCATTAACTGGTTTTTCTATGGAATTAAAGAATATGAAATATAATCTTAATTTCATGATGGTAAGGTTTTTTAAGGGAAATGTTTAATAGGCAACCTACTGAATTACTGCATTGAGAAAAGGAAGCAATGGATCACTTTTAAAAGGTTATTTAAGCTTTTAAAACTCACTCTCTCAATAAAAGAAAAGTCATTCACTTGAGCTTTTACTCTTTCCAGTAAGGCATATTTATATCATTTTATGGTTAAACTTAAATATTTTAATGTGATCTTCTTTCCCCTCAAAAAAAGAATAGATGACAGAACAAAATATATGGGGAAGTCTTTTAGGGTGCTTTTCAAAATAATTATTATTTTTTTCTTTGAGACTGAGCCTCACTCTGTTGTCCAGGCTGGAGTGCAGTGGCACGATCTCGGCTCATTGCAACCTCTGCCTCCTGAGTTTGAGCGATTCTCGTCCCTCAGCCTCCTGAGTAGCTGGGATTACAGGCGCATGCCACCACACCCGGTAAAGTTTTGTCTTTTTAGTAGAGATGTGGTTTCGCCATGGGGTTTGGCCAGGCTGGTCTTGAACTCCTGAACTCAAGTGATCTGCCCGCCTTGGCCTCTGAAAGTGCTAGGATTACAGGCATGAGCCACTGCACCTAGGCCTTTTCAAAATAATTTAATGAACTATAAAGTATTCTACCAGAAGTATTTTTAATTTCAACTCTTCATATATTATTGGAAATATATTATTTTAAGATAACATATTTTACATTACCGTAAATTGTAATTATAATACATTATCATATATTGTGTGAAAGATATTATGAAAATATACAATTCTCACAGAAATTCTAATGTAGGTGTAGTTATAAAACTCGAATTTATACATTTAACTTTACACTTGAACATGTTACCACATGACTTTATAATATCTGATATTATGGTAGTAATACATTTTTCTCAATATGGTTTTTTCTAGCCCTGCTGGCAGCGGATTGGATAGTGCTCACCCACATTGTGGGTGGGTCTTCCTGAGGGTGAAACTTCCTCTCCCAGTCCACTGACTCAAATGTTAATCTCTTCTACACCCAGAAACACCAAGGTATGACCGGAAACAATACTCAGCGTCCTTCAATCCAATCAAATGGACAATATTAACCATCACAGAGCATTTATTCCATTTTTATTTGATTGGTGATGTATGCAGAAGATTAAGTAAATCTGTTTTCTGTACCAGTCAGTGTTGATATATACTTTATTTTATAAGACAAACCTGCAAAAGATCACTTTAAAATCTATGTGAAAGGTTTATAGAAAACAAAACAAAACAAAACAAAACAAAACAAACAAATGAAACCTCACAATGCCACTGACAAATGAAGATCAAACGAATCAGCAAATCAATTCCTAAAAGTGAGAAATATGTTGCTTTTTTAAAAGTTCTCTCTCATGCTGACTGCAAACAAATTAAAAGCCTTGTGATATAACCTTGACCTACAATGCAGTAGCTATATCCACTGAACGTTCTGCATTACAATTGGTGATTTATTTTGTGTTAATTATATCATTTCTTTTGGAACATTATTCTAAAATCTTAATTTTTCATTCCATTTTTAAACTGCTCCCAGGTGAATCCTCAAAGATATACACATTAGAATGCATTTGGAATTTCTGAATGAAGCAGATTGCTTTTCTTCTACTGATAAGAGAGTTATTTTCTTATATAAAACAGGAAGTCCTAGTAAGAAATTGAGTTTGTATTAATAATTTGTAGTGTCTCCTTCTGGCCAAACATATCCCTTTTCCTCACTTTAGTAAGGGAGGCACCCTTGTAACTACCCAGATATCTCACATTCAGACTCCTAGTCTCTCACAACGTGCCCTTGCATTTGTGTTTGTCCTACTGACTGTGTATGTGCTATAAATGTTGGCCTTTAGCACAAATCCATCCTCTAGTCTCAGTGGATTTCTCTGACCACTGATTCTTAGCCTCAGAAGACTCAACACTGAATCCATAAAAATCATTCTGCCCTTCAGCAGACAGCATGGCTGCTGATGTGCCTGACATTTGCTTATTTATGAATTAAAGGCAAATGTAAATAATAGTCCCATGGTTCAAAATAATTGGTATATAAACCAATATATCTATATGTTTATATATTATCTATACATCAGTCATATATAAACTATATTATCTATATATAGGTCATATATAAACCTATATATAAAGCAATATATCCATATCTATGTTTATATTTATATATAAACCAATATATCTATATGTTTATATTCCAATTATTTTGACCCATGTGACTATTATTTGTATTTGCCTTTAATTCAAAAACAAGCAAATGTAGGGCACATCAGTAGCCATTCTGCCTGGTGAATATAAACCAATAAGCTGGAAATGTCTTAGATACAGGTAATAAAAAAAATTGATTTCTGAAATGAGTTTTTACTTAGTAAAATTTTCATTTGTTTTTATTTTTAAACTTGATTTTGCCTTTTCAGAGCATTGTGATTAATATTTAGGTTCTAAGTATTAATTTAGGTTCTAATATTTAGGAATCATGTCTGAGTTCAAGTTCTACATTCACTTCCTCGGATTGTATCCCCCTTGAGTAAATTAGTTAAATTCTATGCAACCTGGGTATCACCTGTAAAATGGGTAATTCATCTTTACCTTAATACATTTTATAACTTTATGCACGTTGTTTGGCAACCAAAAATACTTAGCCATTTATGTAATTGTGATATAATGTTAAAGACTTTATTCATAATTTATATTATTTACATATATTAGTGTAAAAAAACATTTTCCCTTTACCAAGATGTAGATTGTCTACATGAAGTATTTCTAAGACTCTATATTGTAAACTCAGACTTTGGGGGAAAAAGGATTCCCTTATGCTTTTTTTTTTTTTTTTGAGAAAAAGACAATAGTCAATTAAAGAAGCCTTAAGGTAAAATAATGAGGGTTTTCACAAAGAAGAAATGAGAATTAGAAATGCAATAGTAGGAACTGGATTTTTAAATGTTACTTATAATAAACAGGTTTTGTAGATTTGATTCTATCAAAGGGAGGGAATAAAGAATATAAAAACAAGTATCTTTCAAATTGAGAGAAATGATATGAAATGAAAGCAGTAAAAATGTAGGAATTAACCAAATTTCTATGTTTGTCTCTGATCATTATGAATGTATCTGGATAATCTGACTTATGATAAAATCTGTAGGTGACATATTTACACATATATAGCATGGAAACAATGAAGTATTTCAAATAAATTGCTTAGAAAATAAGCAAAAATATTTCAATATCACTATTATCAGAGTACAGTAGTAAACGTGGTTGGAGGAATATGTTGAAAACTTTAATTAGTAAGAAACTAAAATTTCTAAGAATTGACCATTTGCTTCCAGTTCATGACACTTATACTGTGACCTTCAATAGGCTTCTTTTGCTGGTGTCAGTATAAGAAGGTTGATGAGCTGATGAACTGGATACCCTGATTTATGTTTTTATTGTTACAGCCTCTGCGGAATTGTCTAGAACATCAGGTGGTTGGGAGGTCTTTTAATATCCCCACATCCTCCTATCTCTTCCCCATTCTCTTATTTTACTATTTATTTTGGTCAATGCTCTTGTGGGATAAATTTCTTTAAAACACAATTCAACATAATCACAGTTCAAGCTTTTCTCTTTATTAATACGTCACCTGACTCTATTCAAGAAGCTTGGAGAATGTCTTCTTAGACAGAATTCTATCACTGCATTTATAATAGTTATTTATATGCCAATATCTTCTCAAAACTGTGTGATTATTAAAAATAGAGCCTAGATCCTTTTTTCATCTTTGTATTTCCAGGGTCCTTCTCAATATCGAAGTCACTAAAGTGTCTCAATATGTATGTGTGTGTGTGTGAATCAATAAATTAGTGTTTCAATGATAACATAAGGAAATGATCCGTTCATTTATACAACAAATATTTGCACAGTCCCTATTACACTGCATTGTTCTATGTCCTGTGGATACTGTGGTGGGTAAGACTAAGAAGGTCTGGTACATAGGATTTATGGTCTAGGACTTTCTAACCCCAGGCCTCACATTTTTTTTAATATCCTAGTTCTCTTTGAGCTCACTTTCCAGTGAGTTGTCCTGGTTTAACCTTGAAAACATGTAGCAACACACACATACACACATGCCCACACATAGAGTCAAAAATACAGTTACACTACTCAAAATTCGTCAGGGTTTCATTGTTTTGAATGAACTGCTCTGATAAAATAAAATACCTGAAGAAAAAAAGTAGTCAAAAGTTTTAACTTGGCTTAAACTTTAACTGTTTCTTAACATTTTGAATAATTTGAAGGTAGGTAACTCAGTCCATTTTATTTTCCTTCTTTATCTGCTATAATATTCCTACTGTATTCTTACACTGATATTCATAAAGGATTTAGCCACTTCATTGCATAAGCACTTTGGGTTTTAAAGTACAGATAATATATATGAAGCATTTGAAAAAAATCACATTCACTTGCTTCAATTACTTTAAATGTCAAAAGCTCTATTCTTAAATGAACAATACCTGCCTCTTCAATTAGGATAGAACTTGACAGAAGTAGAATAAAAGTTTTAATGTTGATCTGTTGGCAGGAGGATGGGGGTGGAACTATTGGAACGAAGCTTCAGTTTTAATTATTCAAGTATTAAATTTGAATTCAAGGATACACCAAACCAAAATTATCTTTTCAAATAAGAAATATATAGCATAAGCACAATTTTGGGATTCTTCCATTTCTAATAATTATTGAAGCTTATAAACCAGAAGTACAAAATAGCATGAGGTCCAGACTCATTCTAATATGATAAGAAAAATAAGTAGAATAGGATAATAAGCACTGAGGTAGATTTGAAAACAGTCATAGATCATATTTGTGGAGCTCTAGGATCCTGAATTTTGTATGACATTAGATACTTCCATTAGGATATAAAAAACAAGGTGGATGCAGCTTTAATGCAGTTAAATTTTGCACAAATAGACTTAAAATTGAGTATAGTGTTAAGTTAAATCTTAGTGGCCATAATTAGAAGCTGAAAATAATTGAAAAGCATTTCATCTAAATCAGTTCTCCGGAAAATATATTGAAAATGGAAATGAGATTGAAGAATACCTCAAGTTTCACGAATTAGATAAAGCTCGAATTGCACATAATTGTGTAGTATAATCAAACCCATGGGTTTTATTTTGTTTTGTATTTTTTATACCAAGAACCAAAAGACACTAAGAATCGGCTATGCTGGTCTCAGAGGTCCACATTCATGGTGTGATGGTGCTTTCAAATACTCAAGTGTGCTTGTGGGACATAAACAGAATACGAAGAATGGGGGTGGGGAATGGGGGAACATTCCTATGAGTTTGGGGCAAATTGTGTGCAAATATCTTTAGACATTCAGAATGAGGTCAAAAATCAGAAAACTTACTACAAACAATCTAATACGTCTTTTATTTTGTAAGAGCTGGAAACTTGAATTGACTTTGGAAATATTTTTTTTATTCCTGTGGCAGGGGAAGGAGTTTGTACAAAACAGAAAGGCAAAACATTTGTATATTATTTCAAAATCCTATTGCTTTACTATTTATTCTAGCTAGATGAGTGGTGCTCAGTTTCATATAAGCTTTGCCTAGTTTAGTGCAAGCAAAGTTGGACAAAGCCTTGCTTCAAGCAGGCCACTTCCCCTTTTGGGCTTCACTGATACAACAGGAAGCCAAGGGAGTCCTTTCTGTACTCATGTATATGCGTGCAGCCTGAAAGCCAAGACCAGTGAGCCCTGGCAGGGGTGCTAACACCCTTTATGAATTGACAATAAGGACTGATGGATAGACATTTTCCTCCTTTCTTCTCTGGATGGGTACTTCATAAAACTGATCCTAAGGGTCTGACAGAATGGAAAATTATTCGCTGTTAGAAATGCCAACTTAAGATCATGTTTTTGAACTGATGTTCTCTCACTACTTTTGTGTGCATCTGCTCCATATTCCTGCTTTGTGGGATAACATTCCCAAATAAACTACTGCAGACAAGTGCTTTTCCTTAGGGCCTAATTTTAGGGAAGTCAGACTAAGAAAATAGCCTCATTAATGGCATTTTTAGCTATGCATAAGTAAAGAGAACATTTACTGTTTGGAAGAGAGAGAGAGAGAGAGAGAGAGAGAGAGAGAGAGAGAGAGAGAGAGAGAATACCAAGAAGGTAAATGATGCATTAAGGTGCTTTGGGTTGTTTGGGGGAAAATTGTTAAGTATCTGATGTGGACAACGAAGGACAAATCAGGACACATAGTTACTTTCTATCTCTCCAGACTAAACTGACCTTCCCAAGAAGGTCACAGGATGACTCATAAATTGATATACTTATTTAATAATAATTTTGGTAGGACTAATGACAGCCACCTTTTCAAGAGATAGTTTAGGACACTTGGGTAAAGATAAGGCTGACTTGTCTTACTGCACAGGTGAGAATGTTTGGCAGAAGATTGTGAAGCATACATTTTGCCATTCTCTGCTTGGACCATAGCAAGGCTCATGAACTACACTGTTCACTTTGGTAGCCACTAGCCACACATGCCTGGGAGCACTTGAAACATGGTGAGTTCAGATTCAAACATGCTCAGCCAATAAAATTACACATTGGAATTAGAATTAAAAATAACAAACTATACCATTAATATTCATGCTCATTATATGTTGAAAAGATGACATTTGAGGACTATAATAGGTTAGATAAAATACATTATAGAAATTTATTCAGAGTTTACTTTTGCTTTTAAAATATGGCCATTAGAAAACTTAAAGTTACTACCTGGCTCTCATTTTGATTCTGGACAGAGATTTTTCTACGAGATGTATTTTATTTATTTTTTTTATTTTTATCTTTATTATTCTTATTTTTTTATTATACTTTAAGTTCTAGGATACATGTGCATAACGTGCAGGTTTGTTACATATGTATACTTGTGCCATGTTGGTGTGCTGCACCCATCAACTCGTCAGCACCCATCAATTCATCATTTATATCAGGTATAACTCCCAATGCAATCCCTCCCCCCTCCCCC
>NW_016803334.1:782303-852736 GCF_001698545.2 Rhinopithecus bieti
GCCCCCACTCTCTTCTGGCTTGTAGAGTTTCTGCTGAGAGATCTGCTGTTAGTCTGATGGGCTTCCCTTTGTGTGTAACCCGACCTTTCTCTCTGGCTGCCCTTAACATTTTTTTCTTCATTTCAACTTTGGTGAATCTGACAATTATGTGTCTTGGAGTTGCTTTTCTCGAGGAATATCTTTGTGGTATTCTCTGTATATCCTGAATTTGAATGTTGGCCTGCCCTACTAGGTTGGGGAAGTTCTCCTGGATGATATCCTGAAGAGTGTTTTCCAACTTGGTTCCATTTTCCCCTTCACTTTCAGGTACTCCAATCAGATGCAGATTTGGTCTTTTCACATAATCCCATATTTCTTGGAGGCTTTGTTCATTTCTTTTTACTCTTTTTTCTCTACACTTCTCTTCTCGCTTCATTTCATTCATTTGATCTTCAATTGCTGATACTCTTTCTTGCAGTTGATCGAGTCAGTTACTGAAGCTTGCGCATTTGTCACAAGTTCTCGTGTTACAGTTTTCATCTCCATCAGTTCTTTTAAGGATTTCTCTACATTGGTCATTCTAGTTAGCCATTCATCAAATCTTTTTCAAGGTTTTTACTTTGCGCTGGTTATGTAGTTGCTCCTTTAGCTCTGAGAAGTTTGATCAACTGAAGCCTTCTTCTCTCAACTCGTCAAAGCCATTCTCCATCCAGTTTTGTTCCATTGTTGGCGATGAGCTGTGTTCCTTTGGAGGGGGAGATGTGCTCTGTTATTTTGCATTTCCAGCTTTTCTGCACTGCTTTTTCCCCATCTTTGTGGTTTTATCTGCCTTTGGTCTTTGATGATTTTGACATACTGATGTGGTTTTGGTGTGGGTGTCCTTTCTGTTTGTTGGTTTTCCTTTTAACAGTCAGGACCCTCAGCTGTAGGTCTGTTGGACGTTGCTTGAGGTCCACTCCAGATCCTGTTTGCCTGGGTATCAGCAGCG
Organism: Rhinopithecus bieti; assembly: GCF_001698545.2. NCBI lineage: Eukaryota > Metazoa > Chordata > Mammalia > Primates > Cercopithecidae > Rhinopithecus > Rhinopithecus bieti. The sequence goes on from NW_016803334.1 coordinate 783,271, forward strand.
GAGGCTGCAGAAGACAGAATATTGCTGAACAGCAAGTGTTGCTGTCTGATTCTCACTCTGGAAGATTTGTCTCAGGGGTGTACCCCACCATGTGAGGTGTGAGTTGTCAGTCTGCACCTAGTGGGAGATGTCTCCCAGTTAGGCTACTCAGGGATCAGGGACCCACTTGAGCAGACAGTCTGTCCATTCTCAGATCTCAACCTCCATGCTGGGAGATCCACTGCTCTCTTCAAAGCTGTCAGACAGGGACACTTACCTCTGCTGAGGTTTCTGCTGCTTTCTGTTTAGCTATGCCCTGTCCCCAGAGGAGGAGTCTACAGACGCAGGCCGGACTCCTTGAGATGTGGTGGGCTCCACCCAATTTGAGCTTCCGGGGGCTTTGTTTACCTACTTAAGCCTCAGCAATGGCGGGTGCCCCTCCCCTAGCATTGCTGCCACCTTGCAGTTAGATCTCAGACTGCTGTGCTAGCAATGAGGGAGGCTCTGTGGGCGTGGGACCCTCTGGGCCAGGTGTAGGATATAATCTTCTGGTGTGTCATTTGCTAAGACCCTTGGTAAAGCACAGTATTAGGGTTACAGTTACCCAATTTTCCAGGTGTTGTGTGTCTCAATTTCCTTTGGCTAGGAAAAGGAATTCCCTTCCCCCTTGTGCTTCCCAGGTGAGGTGATGCCTCGCCCTGCTTCAGCTCTCACTGGTCAGGCTGCACCCCAGGACCAGCACCAACTGTCAGACATGACACGTCCCAGTGAGATGAACCTGGTACCTCAGTTGAAAATGCAGAAATCACTCGTCTTCTGTGTCGCTCACTCTGGGAACTGGAGGTTGGAGCCCTTCCTATTCAGCCATCTTGGGCACGCCCCCACATGTAGATTATATTTTAAGTATAAAAATTATTTTCTTATTTAGAGTAGTTTTATATTTATAGTTGTATCTCTTTTATTTTCCAGAGATACGTCTTTTTTTTTTTCCCAATGGGTCATTTATTTGCCTTTATATTTTTTCTAATTTCCTTACATCAAAATTATTTCTCTTAATAATTCATTTGTCCACAAAAATTGGTGAATGTTGTAAGTGTCATTTTAGTGCCTATGGAGATAATTGCAAATAGCAGGCCTACAGCCCCTCCCTCTCTACTAGGACCCCACAGAGGTATAAATTATTCCAATCAAATACCCTCACAATGAAGCTAATGACCACTACACAGTCCTCCTGGTGAAAATGCTAATGCTATTTGCTAGCAAAAAGATGATGAAGGATATTTTTCAATAAAATTTTATTGAAATTTTATTGATATTTTTTAGTAGGACACACCACATTTTTCTAGATTATTTATAATAAATAAGTCTGGGATATATGAATTTATGGAGACTTGTTGTTTTGAAAGCCATGTAAGCTGTTCAATTAATGGGATTATAAAAAGGAGAATTTCATAAATGAAAATGGCTCCTTCGTGTGATTAATGTCTCCACATATATTGCTCAATAAAATCCTGTCTGTTCAAGCTGAAACCAAAATACATGCTCCTAGAAGAAAAGGGACATTTTATGGAACCCTGTCTGATAGTCTCACATTTCTCAAAAATGTATGTTTTAGCTCCTGAGCATAGTAGTTGCCTGAATGCTTTGAAACATGAAATATTTTTGCATGATTTGTATAGTCCATGTTCTCAATGCAACATTTTGTAGTGTAACAGCATCTATGAGATGATTGCACAATTTGTCTCTATGTATCTAATGACACATTATATTAATATATTTCCTCATATTAAACTGTGCTTTTATTCCTGGAATAATTCATACTTACATAATGCATTATTTTTAATGCGCTATTAAATTTCTATACTAAAATTTATTTAGGAATTAAAAAACTATTTATTAGTGACAGTCTGTGATTTTCCATTTTGTATAATCTTTGTGAGGTATAAAATCAGTGATTTATGAAAGTTTGTTTTTATAAATCACCTAGAAATGTTTCATCTTTTATATTCTCTTAACAGTCTATGTTGCACAAAAATTCTTTCGTTGAAAAGGATGTGTTATTCCACGGATTTGCTGGGCTAGGTGCTTTTTGAGGAGTATACGTTCTTTGGTGACAGTTTCATTCTGCAAATAAGTTAGTGTGTTTGTCTCCTGTACATCTTATATGATACATCTTGATATCTATTTACCTAGATATTTAAGACGTTTATTTGCATACAAAAAATTAAATTTTTGAGGCTTCCTTGTGATTATTTCCTCAAAATAATTTGTGTTTTTGAGTTCACTCTATGTTTGTCTTCATTAGGGTGGCAAGTTAATTATTATATCATTTTATGTATACACATAACTCATGTGTGTGTGTATGCATATATGTGTGTATATATGTATATATGTATATATATGTGTATATATGTGTATATATATGTGTGTGTATATATATGTGTATATATATGTGTTTGTGTGTGTGTATGTGTATATATCTCCCAAGGATCAGTTTTTGTTTAAATCTGTTATTTTAAAAATTTTCTTTAATTCATTTCATTTGCTTGTTGTTTGTGTATATTTTTTATCCTATCAAGTTGGATAATTTTTTGTATTGGTTTTGGTCTTTTTTTAAATCACTTATTACTATGGTTTTCATATATTGCCTGTAGTTTTTTTTCTTTCTTGTGCACCTTCAAATTCAATCTTTATGTTAGTGATTTTCCCCTTCTTTATTGGATACTTCAAATATTTTATCTTTTTCTGTAATTATTGTCATTATTACTCTCCTACAAATTTTATGTTTCTGAATTTTGTTTTTTCTTTATAGAGGGAGGACTTAATTGTATTTTGTTTTGCTTGGTTGTCTATTTGATTGCAAATGTTTGATTACTTTCACTTGCTGCTAGGCAACAATTTCCAGTCAATGCTTTTCATTTGCTGGTAAAATTTGATGCTCATTTACAATCATACACGTTTTCTTATCACACTTTTGTTGATTATGGCCACGTTACTTTTATTTTCTTTTCCATGATTAAGAACAATTTTATAAAGTAGCAATTTTCAAGAGATTTCTCTGTATGTGTGTGCTGAGGCCACAGCGGCCTTGCTTGCTACCTCCTCACATTTGCAGGTAGATTTTCATTCTTTGTGATTTCTTTAGGAAATCCCCCAATTTTGATTCCTGAAGTAAATCTGTTTCAAAAGTTCTTCTGCCATCAGCCCTGGTCATTCTGGTTTCTGAGCCCATTATTGCAAAGGACATGTATATTTTGTACTATGAATGAGATCCTTCCGTTCAGAAAGTATTCACTTCCGGGTCCTCTGTGAGATGTGATATAGCTGGACTCTCTCAATTTCCTAATTTTTATTTTACTTCCTTCCTTGAGATTTGAGTCACATGTCACATTATTGGTAGTCTTTTGTTTACTTTGGAATCTGAAGATTTTATTTGTACCCTTATTTTTTTTTAGAATTGATTTTCAGGATATTTTCCCTCTTTGGCTGTTGTTCTTCTTATTCTTTTCCACTTTTTTTTGTATTTTCTAGGAGAATAGGAGAAAGATGCTGAAATAGGCAAACTTTTCTTTTTTTTTTTAACAGAAAGTTTCTGAAACAATTGGAATACATACAAATACTTAAAAAGTAGGTACACATATAACCCTTTCCATCTGTTCTAAATAGGAAGGATGGAAAGAACATTCCTCAAAGCAGAAAAAAATGTGTTATATTAGATTGCTTAATTCTATCAGAAACTAATAGTAAAATGATTTTTAAAACTAGTTGGCACTTTGTTTTAAAAATTTTTAAAAATGATAAGTGACCATTTGTACTAGAGGTAACACATGCCACTCTCAGTTTCATGTACCATGACCGTAAAAGTCTGAAGGGAAATGTATGACTTAAAATGAAGGAATAAATTCTACTTTAGATAAGCATGAGGTGAAACTAAAGACCCATATGTTCATTTTTTAGAACTCATGTATTATTGTTCTTCTTTCAAAGTACAGCAACGGAGAAAAAAATACATTGCTTGTTTGAAGAATTTGTTTTCTTATATAAATTATGTTAGGTCCATTTCTACTAAGTCTAAGAAATACTAGCCTTTGGGAAATTCCACTGTGTGAAATTTGTTTTCGACCTTCTGGTATTATACTTCCTACCTCAGCTCTGTGGGCTAATGAATACTCCCTGTGCACTTGCAGCCAGATTTGGAATGGTAAGTGGAACTATTTATTATTTATTTACTTATTTAAATCTTTTGGCATGGATGGAATGTGGTCCCTGAACCATCCTGCTTGATTTGTTTGTCTTATGGCACAGTGCATAAATCCTTGGGCAATAATGTTACTGAATAAATACTTTGGGTAATATAAAGAACAACATATACTACAGTCTAAAAGACTGTATACCACCACATGTGTCAAACTGAATTTTTCTCTGTTCATGTTTCAGCTATGCTTTGTGTGAAGTCAAATATCTCTATTTTTTTTTTATTTCAGCAATTGCAAAATAAATGAAATAGTTGAATGCAGTATAGGAAATCTGCTGATAGTGAAATTTGGGTTGGGTTTAGTTGCAAGTATAAACCAAAAGGTTATGGAAAAATATATATGACTTATGATCATTAAACTTGGCTTAATGCATTCGATTGTGTTATAAAATATTGTGATTTTTCGGAAAGATCCATTTACTGAGCAATGCTAAATCTTTAAATGAGAGCCAATCTTAAGGCTATATTACAAAGGGCTGGAATAAACAGCATCTTCCTATTTTTTCTCTGTCAGATACAGTGACTGACCATCAAAGGGTGATGATATTTGCTTTGAAAAGATGATATTCCATGATGACAATAACAATAGTGGCAAATTTAAAATTAATTACTTCAGTGACAGGCAAATTGATAGACTGATTAAAAAAACATAGTATCTTAGTAAAGCAAAAAACATGGGATCTTGGGGAGCACAAGTAAGGTAGCTGTGTTCTCTGATGCTGGGGAGCACAAGTAAGGTAGATGTGTGCTTTGATTCAGTGCTATTGCCTCATTGTGCTTTTTTTCTTCAGAGTAGAAAGTTAACAGACCACATATGAAAGAGTCATTGCTAAACAAATGGAAGAGGGTGAGAGAAGGCGACTTGGTCTTTGGGTTGTTTACCTTTTAGACGCCTGGCAAATGTATGTTCTGCGGCACTCCAGGTGAACTTCTTGGAACTGGACACTTGGTATACTCTTCAGAGGTTAAGAGCCTGTTTGTTGGGAGAGACTTAGGGAAAAGCAGGTAAAGGAAGGCCTTTCAGCACCTCTTCCAAAAGCAAACCTCTTAAAAGAAGTATGCTGAGAGTACCCTGTACATGGAAAGTTGCAAGAAATTCAAAAGATGACCAAGTGAGTAAACGAGTTTCTCCTCTTAGGCATATGCTTTTTGTGTTGGAGTGCTTGAGACAAGCCATTTTAGGGAGACATTAAACAGGTTTTTAACGTTACAGCAAGTTGCCAAATATTATAGTACAAAAGAAGGGCACACTCAAATATCTGTGCAATAAACATTTATCAAATATAATTTACAGTGCTAGTACTGGGACTTCAAAAATTTATAATACGCATCTGACCTTGTGCTTTTTATCTAGTATGTGACACACGACTTATACACAAAAGCCTATAAAATCCAAAATAACCTACACCATCTGCCAAGCTGTCAGTTTCTGAAATCAAGGCGTCTGAATTTTTGTTGCTATGAGGTATGGGTATTTTATTGTTCTAGACTGCTCAATACAGGGAAATAAAAACACCTGCAGCAAAGTCAAGATATTTCTTAGCAGCAGTGGCAGTGTGTGCAAGTGTTTGTGTGTGTGAGTGTGTGTGTGCGTTATACACAAAGTTTAGCTTTATTAGAGCACAAATTAGTGTATTAGGGGAATAGTTTGGGAAAGATGTTTCATGATATGCCAAGCAATATTCATTTAATACTCTAGCAACAGATGGTTAGTGAGTGAGCCCGTGATACAGGAGCAGAGCACCAATAGAAGGAAGCATCACTATTATAGAAGAGGATCCTGTCAAAACTTATCCATCATTCCCCCCTGGAGAGAGACATTATTAGCCTAGAACATAAGAAAATCAGCTCTAGGGAGGAAAGCATCTCTATCTTTCAAGGTTATTTGTTTATACGAAAATCTTTGAAAAACAGTCTGGAGCAAACTAAGTATTTATGCTTAGATGTACAAAAATATGAAAGACCTATGCAGAAAAGTCACTCACAACAAGGTTCTTCCCTAGTCTCGCCTATTCCCACTAATGTAGTTTACATGTTGTTTCTCCATGCAGTTCCCCACCTCTGCCACCTCTGCAATATGGGGATTTCCTAACTCTCCGTCAAGTTGTCAGATAAACATGAATTTCAGATAAACAACACCTTTTTTTTTTTTTTTTTTAAATATAAGCACGTTCCGTACACTATTTGGGACATACTAATGCTAAAATTGATTCTTTCTTCATCTGAAATTTAAATTTAACTAGTCTTCCTGTATGTTATTTTCTAAATCTGGCAATCTTAATGATTCTCCATGAAACGAATGAAAAATATGTTTTAGTGCCCCTGATTTCAAAAGATTCTTGCAAGGCCCTGGGAGGAGTGTCTATTAATCCTACATTTGCAATTTTGGATAACTGAGAGAAGTGATCCAAAGAGAACCTCCCAAATTGCCCAAGCTTCTGGCAATGGAAAACCTGTATCTTCCTTAAGCTCAATAGCATCTTTGGGTATACCTACAGTAAGTAGAAAATATGCTCTGTAGTAGATAAAAGAGAGAAATATCTGGGTGTGATCTGCAGCTCATAACTTACAGATTTATTTACCACTGGACATTTAGGACAGTTTCCTCAGGAAAAACAACGTGAGGGGCTTAATAATACCTACCCATTTGTATGGATTATTCTACTCCTTTAGAAATCAACTCAAAGACTACATCGTACTATATTCTTACTGACAGAGTTGTTTCCCCAACAAATGGTGTCTTCCTGCTCTGTGTAACAAAGCCAATATTCAAAACAAAAAGTGGATGTCAAGCAGTGCCGGCTTTACTTGGTGGTTGCAGAACTGAGAAGCAAGAACTTGGCTCACATATAAACTTTTTGACTGTGAGGGTTGGGGGGGTTAACATATAGGTTTCTCTAACGAAGAAGCTGGGCATTTAAGGGAAGGGGAGGAATATTCATGTCTTCTCTAGAAAAGGACAGTGAGATTCTCAGAACCAGAGTGTCACCTTCTTTTTTTGTCCTCTAATGACCTCTTCTGATCATTGTCATGGTGATTGTAAACTGTCATGGCACTGGTGGGAGTGTCATTTAGCATGGAAATGAGATTATAATGAAGTCTGAGGGTTTTTTTGAAGTTTTTCAGTCAGCCATCTTGGTTCTAACCAGTCCCAGCTGGTCTGATTACAAAGGGAAATTTTATATTGCCAGTGTCCCGTTTCTTAAAGAGAAGCAGTTAGGGCAGTGCAGAAATTCAGCAATGTCATGTAGGTATTACAGTGGGTTACAATATTACCCTCATATTGCTTATTACAGAATGTAGAGATGTTGTATATTAGCATGTTTGATTATTTTTTTCCCACTAGACTGTGAGTTTCATAAACCTTGTCTCCTTGTTCTCTGCTCTATCTGCATTACCTAGCATAACACCTGAAATGTAGTAGGCTATCAAGTATTGGTTAAAAGTGTAGATGGATTGAGAATATTTATTAGGTCCTATTTTGTGCTAGGCACCAGGCTAGGATGTGGAACATCAATGTTAATAAAATTATACTCACAAAGTGTAAAATTAAGTCAAGGAGATATTAATAGTAAATAGTCTGGGATGATATTCATAATGAACACAAAAAACTTTGGGAACACAAGTGTAAAGGGTCAGAAAAATAAACAAGAATCTCCTCAATTTTTATTATCTTTTGTAAGGGAAGTTATTTGACTTTCCCCATGTCTTGCCCTGTGTTTGGACCCTGTAGAGATTCTAGTTCACACATCTCTATCTTCAATTATGTTATCCATACATAACAAACACTGAACCTTAAGAGAAGTTTTGACTAGTTCTAATTGCTTTCTGACCACCTAAGACTAACTTTTATCTTCATTAGAAATCCTTATAAAGTCATAGACTCAGATGTTACAAATCTTCTGTCTAACTGCAATCTTAGATTAAACTGAGTAATATAGTCTACCTAAGCAAGAGGATGTTGATACAGACCTAAAAGCTAGAGTCTGTTCATTTATCCTTATTCTACCATCCAGATTTATGATAGATAATTGAATCAGCCTGCCCAAATTGATGCTTGCCTTTACTTCACCTGTTGTAGCTCAAATCAAATACCTTAGAATCATATTTGAAAGCACCTTATAAGAGCTAGTGACTGAATGTAACAGTTTCTCTCTGCATGAATACAAAGCACTTCTGTAAATAACACACTTAGCAATTGAATAAAACACATGTTCATAAAAACAGATGTATCTATGGCATGCATTAAACTTTGCACAGAAATAGCCAGTCAATTATTAACATAATTATTTTAAAATATTCATTCAATATAAAATTTATTAATTTCTGGGGAACTATGACTGAATATATTATTTTAGAAATTATTCTAGGTATGGTACATATAAGAGGAAATAGAACAACCTTACTTTGATATGTGATTTACTGGTACATGCCTTGAACCTAAGACACCTGGTACTTGATCACTTATTTGCTATATGCTATTCTTTTTAAGTGGGGAATGTTTAGCACTATTTTACCATTTTCTTTTCAGGCTATAAAGAAATAGATGCATCTTGTCAAACTTAAAAATAGAAATAATCAGTCAGAATCCATTCCTACTAAGAGAAAGACAACTTAACAACTCTCAGAACTTTGATACTGATAACTTTTAACGGGATAGGCAATGGTGCGGTGGAGCTGGCTCAAACCTGTTCATGAGCACCACTTGTAAACTTACTTTTCATCTTCTTTTTCTTTTCTTTCTCTTTACATTGCATTTACTTTTTTGTAAAGGAATTCTACAGTATTAAGCTACTCCATTTAAAATTTTCTAATTTATCTGACCATTGCTTTCTTATTGAAATTGTCATGATGAATGTTTATTCCAGTAATGTTGATTTTAGCACAACCATAGTATCCATATTGAATAAAATAATGCTTTGACCTCTAATTCGATTACAAAATATATAATATATAATAATATATAATATATAATGCATTACTCCACTGTGCCTTTAAAGTTTGACATTCAAAGTTCACTTTTTCTTCTTACCTCTTTTTGACATGTTAGTCATTCACTGTTTAAAAAAAATAAACATAAAACGTATTATGATGATACCCATAGTGCTGGAAACTGCTAATTTATAATTGTATCATTGCAATTTATAGTGAGCTGAACAGTAGTGGGAATTGACAAGAGGAACAGATGTTCTCTGTTGCAACAACTTAACACCGATATAGTGGGAAAGCAGCCATAGAAGATATGTAAACAAATGAATATATTGTGGTAACATAAAACTTTATTTATAGACATTGAAATTTGAATTGTATAAAATTTTCACATGTCATCAAACATTATACTTTTTTGGAATTTTAAAACATTTTAAAATGTAAAAACCATCCTTATAATGGAATCCATACAAAAACAGGCTAAGGGTCAGATTTAGTTTGCTAACTCCTATGTAGATCCATCTATGTCTGTGTTTCTGAGAAATGTTTAGTACTACATCAAATTTCAATTTAGTTAACTTTTTTAAATCACTTTTCACTGCAGTTCATTTTAATTTCTTTGGAAGTGTTAGGAGCTGATCAATCTCACCACCATACTGGTACCTGTGGTGGAGTGGAGAAGGTCTCTGTGTACTCCACTCAGAGAGTCAGAAGTCATGCACTAAAACGTTGGTTTTATTGTGCATTAGAAGATCATTCCTTCTGTACCCATGGATACTTTTCAAAAGAGTTCTGAGTGCACATTATGTTGGTAGAAGTGTGGAAAACTAGCTAAGAATTAATTGACATATCACTTTTCATGATTATCGATCTTTATACTTAACTCTCTTGGGAATCTTATGAGAGGGAGGGCTGCTGGAAAATACCAAACACATTATAAAAGTGTCAGCTTTCTCAGTGTCAGTAGGTCTCTATTCCCTTAGGTAGATTGCAAAAATGCTCCAATTTCCAATCTTTCCCAGTCTTCATAACCTTTACCATGTAGCTTAGACTACAGGCTCAATTATGTGATCTGTGTTGGTCAATAGGACGCTAGTAAGCACGATTCAAATGGAGGCTTAAGAAACGCGTGTGCAATTGGATTTCTGCGCTTTTCTGTCGCCGTGAAAAAAAAAAAAAAATCTGAGTTCTCTCACTGGTCACAGGGGAAGAATAAGAGTTGAGTATCAGAGCTGCTAAAATATGCGCCCAGCCAACAGACACAATGACCTCACCATGGCTAACTGAGGTGCTCAACGTTAAAACAGAAGTAGGTGGCCATATCTATGAGGGGCAGTCACGCAGTCTGTGTTCTCAGAAAGATACGGTAAAAGTATCACAGGACCTCTCTTTCTACAATCAAACCGGATTAGTTCTGTTGTCTGTGCCAAACTGAACTGTACCTAGAATATCCCGCACACGCCCTCCACCTCTTCGTTTGAAAGAAACGTCTAAAAAAAAGACTTCTGGTGGCTTGGGACCAGCCAATCAGTCCTCATCTTAGCCTATGGGGGCTAAGCCATATCAGGGCTCAGCTGTATTGACCAATCAGAACTTTTATGCCTTCACTAATCAGAGTTAAGTGAGCTTCAGTATTTCATTTGCATCAGTGGAACTTACTGGGAACCTGGGCAGGAACTTTTGCTATACAACCCAAACCCAGTCTTTGTTCTCTTGAGCACAACTTCTTTTCACACTAAAAAGTCAGTTTACAAACTATGAACTAGAATAAAGGTTCTTTCCTGCAAATTCCTTTTCAGAGAAGTTTTATTCTCAGAGCCAACTTGCTCGTTTCCCCAGGTGAGCCCATTTAATATCAGCCAAACACAGGAGAGATTAGCCAATTCCAACCCTCCTCAGTCATGAGATATAATAATAAATAAATATTTCTTACATCATAAAATTTAGTATAATTTTTAATATTCAGTTGCAATTGCTAGCTCATAAAACATAATAAAACATAACTACAAATGCCTATTGGGTACTTAATCTGTGCCTAAAACTATGTTTTACTTCATATAATCTTTAAACAACTTTATGAGTTTAGTGCTATTATTCTTATCTTAGAGATGGAAATGTGTTCTGAAATACACAGCAAAACTCTTGGAGAGCTGAATTTGAACCCAGACTGTCTGACTCTGGAACCTAGATTTTACACACTATGATTTTCATCCTTAGAAACCAGATGAACTATACTTATGTGTCCTCAAACTAAGATTCAAGATCTTCACGATTTTATCATTAACAACTTGAAAGATATTAGACTGTCTACATCTTTGTTGGAGGGTTGTTGCTTTAAAAATAAATAGATTAATTCTCTTTCATAGATGGTCACAAAATTACCAATGGCATGTGGGCTAATGAATGCATTTAATGCACTACTTAAGCTCCTCAAGCAAATTAATCTAATATTCATTTATACTAAATTATGCCCTAAGGGGACCTGTAACCTGTTATGTTTATATGATGGATATACACTGGAGAAAATATTCTGTGCTTGGTGTAAGTATAGTAGATTTTGGATAACATTAATTAACCTCTTCCGTGCCACTTCTAGCTCCATATGCTTAATATGTGACACATTTGTGATTTCTTTGAGGGCTAGTCATAGTCTACCTGGATAAAGTTTAAATTATTCCTCTGGTATAAATAATATATTGCTCCAACCTAGTGCAACTGAACAAAGCTTTTACTAATTCTTTTAAGACACTGGCCAATTTACCTAAAGTTTCTTTGAATCCTTCGCTGTCTTGAATATATGAATCATGAGGTGTAACTATTACTTTTAATAGCAACAATAATACTGAGCATTAACATTTTATGTTTGTTTTATATCATTATCATAGCTAGAGTGTCTTTCTCTTCTATGTTCACCTGTCAAAAAATCTCCAATTTTCAAGACCCAGTACAAATGTGTCAGTCTTGTTGAAACTTCCTCCAATTGCTCATTCTAGAATTTATCTCTCATTCCTTCGAATACTTTTAGGAAGTTTCTAAGGTTCATTTGATAGTGCTAATCATATTATATCTTATATTTTGCTAAATGTATTATATTTCTAAAGATTTGAAATCTACAGAAAAATGGAAGAATGGTATAATCAATAGCTTTATACACTTCACCTGGATTCATTAATTGTTAGTAAGTTTGCTCTATCTGTTTCTATAGACATTTTCTATTATTTCGTGCTGAATATCTAAAAGGAAATAAAAGGTGTCAAGGCATTTTTCCCATAAATACTTTGGCAAGCATTGCCTGGAACTAGATTATTCTCCAATATAATCACAATATCATTATCATACCTCCAACATTTAGCATTGGTAAAATAATATTAACTATAATAGGGTCTTTATATATATTTGTCTATTTGTACAAATAGTGTCATTTATATCTGCATCTGCTGCCCTCAGCATATAATTAGGGTTTATACAATGAATTTATTGTTATGTTTCTTTGATTCCCTTTTTCTACAATGGTACCCTCAAATTTCTGCCTTATCTAAGATACACATATATAATACGTGCATGTATATGTGCATGTCTCTCTATATATATTGTATTCATATATATATTTTCATATATATAGGAATCTGAGTTACTTATTTTACTCATTATAAGACTGAAGTTAGGCATAGACATTTAGTCATAAAACTTCTACCTATTTTGTTACACTAGAAGACATATAATCTTAGTATTTTCATCATCATTTAGCAAATTCTGATCATTTGGCTAAATGTTATCCAACAAGTCTGTCAAGTATGTATAACTTCTTTCGCTTAAGAAATTTGTGAGGCAGTACTTTGAAATTATGTATTATTCTATATCTTAATATCTTTCACCCAATTATTTTGTGTACATTGATGATCTTGCTTGAATAAGTTATACACTTGAAAGTAAAGTAATTCCTGTTGTCCACCTGACTAACTCCAGATAGTGGTGAAAATGTAGTACCAGGAGCGTCAGTATCAACATCGCCAGGGAACATGTAAAATATTCAGCTTCTCATGCCATACCTCAGACCTACTCAGAGATTCTGGGGGGTGGAGACCAGAGATATGTGCTTTAACAAGTAAGTATTTCTAGTGTTTCCATGTGCAATAAACTTTGGGAAATAACGCTCTAAATGTAATTCTGTGCTAGAAGTGGTCATGGCCACCATCTGTGTATACGTATAACTTGACAACTCCTTAGATTGGCTGCCTCTACAACTTTTAACTTTCTGCTTAGGACCTTTCTGCCTCTATGTGGGATGCTTGCTCTCTCATCCACAAACCTGGAAGTGCAAGGAAGTTAATAACTCATGGGACAGCCTTTGAACAATGAGGAACAGTAAAGCAGTAGATAACTGTTCCCATCTTTAGTACCTTAATGGTACAATTCACCAGTGCATTTTGCATAATTCTCCAGATAGTCATTACAAAACTGAGCCTCTATTGGCAACAGTGAGTATCAGCAATAATGTACCCTTGCATTAGTTTTCTTTTTTCTTTATACGTTTTCCAGATCCCTCTTTCTCTTCCCTGGAATTACTTCCCAATATAATCCACTTTCATAAATGCTATTGTTTCTAGCTCTGTTTTCTTTGTATAATAAAATTTAAGAGATTTAGAATCAGAAGAGGCACTGAGAATCCCATCCTGTGTTGGTAAACTAGAACTGAATCATTCATCCATCAGAAAATCATATAAAGGTCCAGAATACTATGGAAATTAGAGAGATGATCACCCTGGAATGCAGTAGAATCACAATTATTAATATTTTACCTGGAAGTGATTTAGTCTTAAAGGCATGTATAAGCTGAAGTAGATTTATGTGGTATTGGGACATTTGAAAGGAATAGGGGTCAAGGTAATTATACTGTTGAGGATTTAGATGATTTTTTTTTCTTAATAGCTTAAAAACCTTGAAAGAAGAAAAGGACCCATTTAGATTATAGAATTTGAAATTCAAGGCATACTGTAAAAGTCAAAAGGCCTCCACAGCAGTGTTTAAAGACATTATATTCCACAGGGTTAACTAGGCTGAAAATTAAACCCAGGAATTAAATGTAAGGGTAGTGAACTTACAGAGGCTACTGCATGCATAGCATTTACAAGCCTCTGCGTTTATTTCGGGTTCCTGACAGGAAAAGATTAGGACTCAGACCTGTCAGGCAAGAGGATATTTCAGTTATAACCCTGAGATTCAGACTTGATGTTTTGCCTGGAATCTGAGCGGATACAGATTCCACCCCGTGGAGAGAGGAGGAGCCACTCCCGTCACATACACTTCCCTTCTCCAGAGGTGCTGAAAGGGTTCATGGTTGATGCTTCCCTCCCTCAAGATTCTCCTCTGCTTCTGTTCATTGCCTCCACACCAGTAACTAGGGTCACGTCAGGACACATCCTGAGGAGTAATGCCATTCCATTCGTGAGAGAAATTACTATGTATACACAGTGAGTCAGAAGACTTGTCCAATATGTCCCAGGGAGCACCATAGATGGGACTTGATCCTGAAGGTATCAGAGAAGAAAATGTAGAATATAAAGCTGGACAGAGAAAAGATTATTGACTGTTCATGACTCGAGATTCTATGTACTGGCATGAACTAGCAGCTGGTCTTCATGTAAGAATGTCCAGTTAAAGCTCTCATGTGATGATGGCTTGTGGTAAATAAAAGAGATACCAGAACTGCCTTTGCAGTTAGTTATGGAAGGAGTAGAATTACTTGACTTTTACAACCAGAAAATGTCTAGAGTTGGACAGTTAAGAGATGATATCTTTTGATACAGTAGAAAATTAAAATTATTCATGAAGTTTTCAGATACGTGTGTTTTATTTTTTATTTGTTTATTTTTATTTATTTTTATTTTTTTGAGATGGATGGAGTCTCACTCTGTGGCCCAGGCTGGAGTGCAGTGGCCCTACTGCAAGCTCAGCCTCCCGGGTTCCCGCCATTCTCCTGCCTCAGCCTCCGGAGTAGCTGGGACCACAGGCGCCACCACCACGCCCGGCTAATTTTTTGTATTTTTAGTAGAGATGGGGTTTCACCGTGTTAGCCAGGATGGTCTCGATCTCCTGACCTCGTGATCTGCCCGCCTCAACCTACCAAAGTGCTGGGATTACAGGCATGAGCCACCACGCTCAGCCCGTGAGTGAGTTTTTAGAACAGTTCATTGATTAATGTGAAGGTAACTCTCTTTGAACAATGACTGTACAATGGCTACATATGTATATAATAAATATTTTATTAATATTTTGTAAAGAAACCCGTGGCCAATTGACAAATTTTACTGTGGGGAAAGAAACATATTCGGACATATCTCCGGCATACACTGTATCAAAGGATATATAAGGTTACAATAGGTCTCCTCTTAGAGTGGGAGAGAAAAGAACCTAAATGTTAAATACAGTTCTGTCTCAATTTATCTCACAGCCCGCTCACAGTATTCACTGACCCAACGCATAACCATTTATGCAGTCTCTAGTGCATAATTAGTACGCATAGCAATAGAAATTGAAATAACTCATAAAAAACCCATTATGTCAAGGATTAGGGGAAACTCTTGAGTATGCCTATTTCTCCATCCAAGATGGTAAATCAGAAGAAATATGTCATCTTGGGAGATGACATCAAAGACATAAAAGATACATAAGTGGTGGTCCTATCTTTACCCCGTTTAATTGCTCTCTCTGGTGCCTGATTAAAGAAAAAAATAAATAAAGCAAAACAGGACACAAGTCAAAGAATGCTAAAGATTGCTGGCAAGCACCAGAAGCCAGAGATGCAAGAAAGGATCCTTCTCCAGAGCCATGCATTAGAAAGAGCCTGCTTCTGCTGACACTTTGATTTCAGACTTTTAGTCTCCAGAATAATGAAGCAATAAATTCTGTTGTTTTAAGTCACTAAGATTTTTGCTACTTTTTTTTTTTCTTATGGCAGCCTTAGGTTCAGGAACTACAACCCTACTGCATTATATCATGGACTATTATGCATTTACTTGTAGTATAAAATAGTTTACATGTCTTTATGTGTTTTAAACTGTTTAATATGTAAGCTTATAGACAGTTTCTAATTGTTTAATTGAGTGTTCAAATACACATCATTCAGTATCGAAAAACAGGAAGATAACAGGGATTTTCAATTTTTTCCCCATAGTACCATTGGTAATATGATCCACACTTTCACTGCAAGTCCAGAAAATGTGATAATTAAATTGAGGAATGAACTGATGAAATTAAAAACCAGACTTCCTGATATTGTTTGGCTGTGTCCCCACCCAAACCTCATCTTGAATTGTAGTTCCCATAATCCCCATGTGTTTTGTGCGGGACCCAGTGGGAGGTAATTGAATCATGGTTGCGGTTACCCCCATGCTGTTCCACTGATAGTGACTTCTCATGAGATCTGGTGGTTTTATAAGCATCTGGCATTTCCCCTGATGGCACTTCTCTCTGCTGCCCTGTGAAGGATATGTTTGCTTCGCCCTCAACCACGATTGTAAATTCCCTGAGGCCTCCCCAGCCGTGTGGAACTGTGAGTCAATTAAACCCCTTTCCTTTATAAATTACCCAGTCTTCGGTGTTTCCTCATAGCAGCGTGAGAACGGACTAATATACTTCCTATGTAATATTTATGTAGTGAAGCAAATAATGACAGGCTAATTGATGTTACAGACAACACAAATTAATAAGATTTTTTTTTTTTTTTTTTGAGACACAGTCTCACTTGGTAGAGGTGAGGGTACACTGGCATGAACTCGCTCACTGCCACCTCTGCCTCCCTGGTCCTGGTTCAAGGTTCAAGCAATTCTCCTGCCTCAGCCTCGTTAGTAGCTGGGATTGCAGGCATGTGCCACCATGCCCAGCTAATTTTCATATTTTTAGTAGAAATGGGGTTTCACCATGTTGGCCATGCTGGTCTTAAACTCTTGACCTCGTGATCCACCCTCTCTCGGCCTTCCAAAGTGCTGGGATTACAGGCGGGAGCCAACACACCAAGCCAGGTATTTTTAATATACATTGACAGTTTATAATAATTCACAACTTTTAATGAAGTATCATTTACACAGGCTGTTTTTGTCATCGTTCTGGTTGTTCAGGGTTTTTGTTTGTTTACAGTCCAAATATAGTTAATTTTCAGACCCTTTATTTGCTGAGGCCTTGTAAATCCCATTGTTTTAATCTTATGATGCATGTACATTTATGTTAATCAAAAAGAGTTAGTTAATTTATATGTGTATTTCTTGCTAACATACTATAATAGGCATGGAATTTGAAGTGGCAAATAATAACTTTCATTTTGCAATATTAGATATCTCCCCAATTTTTGATAATTAATTAAATTTGTTCTAGCCATTAAAAAAATAAATTGAATTTGTACCATTCTCCTACCCCATGTATGTTTGTTCCTACTACGCTATATTGATAGTATAAATTTTGAAGACATTTAAAAATATTCTTTTGTCTAACACTTTCTGCTATAGATCCAACTTTTAAATTTTATTTTTAATTGTGGTAACAAATAAATAATATTAAATTTACCATCTGAAACATCTTTATGTTTACAGTTCAAAATTGTTTGGTATATTTATATTGCTGTTCAACAGATTTCCAGCACTTTTCATTTTACAAAGTTAAAACTCTGTTATACCCATTAAACACTCAGTTGCCTATCCCCTTCCCCTTCTTCCAGCTGTTGGCTTTCATCCTTCTATGTTTTGCTTCCATGATTTTGTCTACCTAGATGCTTTATATGAGTGGGATCATATAGTATGTATCATTTTGTGGTAGGCTTATTTTGATTAACCTAATCTCCTGGAGGTTTAACCATGTTGTTGCATGTAACAGGGTTTCCTTCCTTTTAATGGGTTCATAATATCCCAGGGTATGCAAATATGTTTTATTTACTTTTAGATTTAATTTTTAAAGGGTCATTTTCATTAAATATGATGCTGCTGTTTTAAAATCCAGGAATCTCATTTAGGAATTCTAGTGGATGTTTTAATTAAATTTATTCCAGACTCCCTATGCTCATTTACACAATTTTATTACAAATTGTTCTATTCTCCCTAACTATCAATTTCACATTGTTGACTTAGGTATCAGTGAGGTATGAGATGCCAAGACCTCAATTGCCATCCGATCCCTCTAAAATACCAAGAAGCAGCAAAGCAGCAAAAGTTTTTTAAGTTAGAAAAAAAAAAATTTCTCAAATCTGTGCTAATCTTCAAGTTGGCAAATAAAACCCTGCATTTGCAGGGGGCAGGTGGTGGACCATACAAGTAATAGTTAAACATTGAGTCAGGCAGCAGTTGTATGGGGAGAGGGTGTTCACAAACAGGTGTTTAAAATACTCTAAAATGCATTCATTCAAGCCATCCTTAATCGCTCCCCTACCTCAAACCTCAATCCTCATCTGTGAAGTGCTGTATCAGTTCTGCTATTATTTGTTTGGTTCTACCACATTGAATCATCTTTGTTAAAATGCTCAAAGCTTTTCTTCTAATTGCTACCTTCCCCTTAAGTGAATACACTGCTAATTTTCTACTCCTCAGACCACACAGCTCAATTTTCTTTCCTTTACATACTCCCCCCGCCCATGTATATGTATATAGGTATATACACACAACATATATACACACGTAAGTATATTAATTAATTAGAACTTTATCTTGAATTCTTATATGGATTTAGTATCGGTAAGCAACACTAAGACTTAGATGAGAAGAAACAAACTTACGATTTAAAGCATAATCCAAAAACGAGAACAGCATTTTGCTGTTTTTGTTTGTTTGCTTGTTTGTTTGTTTGTTTTTAGGAAATCTCTAATATATCTTTGAACTGAGAAACAGAATAAATTTTCTGGTTGTGCAGTACCAACTGTGGAGTTGGACTTCCTGCCTTTTCAAAATCAGGCTCCTCATTTACCGGCTCTATAACATATTATTAGGCCTCAATTTCCCTATCTGTGTAAAAGACATAATTATGGTATATAATAATGTTGTACAAATTAGAGAAGATAATGTTAGGAACTTCAGAACAGTACCTGTCACCAACTAAAACCCCCCAAAATATGAGCTGCTCGTTATTATTAATAGTAGCAATACATTTTTTTCTTAATTATTTAAACAATATAATGTGTCTGTAAATGCAAATGTGCAAGCTGAATATTTGAAGCAACATTTTCTATACTTGCTTATGGAATGGTTTTCCAATCAAACTACACAATATAAAAGAAGTATTGTGTTATAAACTTCCTTATAGATATGTATTTTTATTGTATTATCATTATCATACAAGAATATAGACAGAATGGTTTATATATTTCTTAGGCAGTGCATTTTTTACTTTTTCCCTTCAAAGTTGCCTTTAGTATTCTTTTGACAGTGATCTTTTCTCATGAAAGTCTTCAGGAGCAAAGGAGAAAGCAGTGTAATTTGTTCTTGATCCCTTGGGCTCTAAGAAAGCTCTCTAAGGAATGTAAAGATAAAAATTGAAATTTTCTCAGATTCTACTGCACCCCTGTTTTACTTCTATTATAAAATGCTTATAAGTGTATCTTAAAGTCTAGTTGATATACAAACAGTGAGTGATAATTCAAGCTTTTGATATTTTCATGTGAAATATATATGAGATATATGTTTTGGACAGCAGGGATATATGGCTTAATATTTACTCATGTTTTCTGAAATCCTGAGCAAGGATTAAAATATATTGTGGACACATCAGTGTTTGATAAATTATCATTGATTACTCTTGTTAACTTAATGACATCAAGTCATAATTAGAAATGGTTGCTGAATGATAAACATTTGATTATCAAGTAAACTCTTCCTGTTAACAAGCTCACTAATACTGAACAAATGGCATAACTTCTCAAGATCCTCATGTTCTTATATAAAAATTAAGAGCAATGAAATATAGACTTTCTGAGCTTTATACATTATGTATGATTTTATCCAAAACCAAAATAAACATTTAAGGCAGAAATATACCTTTCTTTGCTTTTTTAAAATTTAAAAATATTAACTTTCTGCTACCTTTTGTAAGAGATATTTTATTAATAATTTTAAAATTATGCAATGATACCTAAGTTAATATTTCATGTTTTTCTTAGCATTATGAAAATTCCTCTATCTGTTCCACATCCTCACACTTATATTCACTTATTTGCAAGCATCATTAGTAATAAACCACTATGCCAAGATATGCCAGTGCTGTTCTTAAAAGGGTGAGAAGAGCAAAATGTACCCATTGTGCTAAGATGCTTTTATATTAAGGATCTGCTTTTGTAGCTAAGCGCATACTCTTCCAAGTTCTATACTATCTTTTGGTTTCATGTGAAATTTCTGGTTTGCTTACCAGTGAAATCTGCTCTACCTTTTCTGAATAGCCTGTCTATGACTGGGGAAGAAGAAAAGATGACATATACTTTGCTCATCTAATCTTACGTGGTCCTCTCTAATTTTTTTATTTTTGCAAAAGGTCAATGCTTATTTGGCTTCTGCTTCTCACTTCCCTGGCATCTAGTGAAAATAGTTGTAGGTTCTGGCAGCTGATGAACACAGGCTCCAATCCCAGTTCTGCTACTTACAAGCTGTGTGCCATTTGGCAAGTCCCTTAACATATCTGGCCCTTAATTTACTTCTTTATTAAGTAATTATAGCATTTCAAAATACTCAGAATTGCTGTGAGGATTTTATTATATACTAAACACGAAATCCTGTATACCTGGGGAGTAGTTAACAAATACTAAGAGGAAGGTACCTTTTTTTCTAGACTCATATTTTTGGCAGATTCTCTTAGTCACTACAATCCTCCAAGTTACAGGCCATTAAACTTTTGTTAGATGTTTATGTACAATTTAAAAGACATATGTATACTAGACCAAGAAATCTGTGATGAATCAATTGTGGAGCTGGTAATCAATTTCTAATTGATCTGTGTAAGTTTAAGTATTTTAAGTCTAAGCAAATACGATTTTAAGTGTACACAAATCTTACCACCATAACATTATGCCACAAAACACAGGAATAAAATCTTAATGGTAATCACATTGTGTGAAGCAATTCTGATTATCCAAACTATAACTTAAAATTTCCAACTAAAATAGCTTTCTAAGCAGCCTTTATTCCCTGATTTAGTACACCACTCCATTACTATATGCTGTTAACATAAGGAGAACTCATAGGCTTATGAAAGCCAGTTGGCCAGTTTCACTCCCACTCCTTTACACACACACACATGCATGCACACACACACAATGTCCTTACAATTCAGTTCTCAGTAATGGATCCTTGTCAACTAGCTCATTCAAGGCAATCACAAAGGGCAACAAGAGCAATACCTTTGGACCACACATTGTGGCTCTCAATGATTTCATGCTATGTTGAGGTTGACCACTGGATGGCTGTTTAGTATGCTAACCCTTCCAACTACCATGTCTAATGATGTAAACATGGCTTTCTATCTTTTTAAAACCAATTGTCAACCTATAAAATTATCGGAAGATTACTTTTTTAAAAATCTGCCAAAATTAAACTGATAAGATCTTATTCAAGTTATTGCTTAGAGTCTGTTGCATTTCAGATGTAGTTGATGTGTTCTGTGCAGAAGTTCATGTTATAGTTACATCATTTAATCAATATCAATCAGGCAAATAAAGACCAAGAAAAGAAATTATAGGACGTCTTATGCTGAAGAAGTAATGCAATTTTAAAATACTAAACTAGGCTGACATCTGGAGTTGTCTGTTGATTAATCATTTACCTCAGCAAAATAGTTCAGATTTGTATATATGCTTCAGATATACATATCCTATGAGACATTATCACTTATCAGATTTGAAAGCCGAATAACAACCTAAGGGGAAAATAACTGTAAAGAAAAATAGATTTGTAGAGACTTGGAACCTTCAGGGTATGACAAATCTGGCTATAGAGAATTTATAAACAATGTATAAGGACATTTCCAAATGTAGATAGACTATAGAAGTATACGCAATACAGGAATGAGAGTTATATTTATTTTTCTGGAATAATATTCTGGATTTCCTAAAATAAGAAAGCAAATATAACAGAAAATGAAGATAGTGACGTTTTAAACTGGGAAATCCTAGTATTTAAATAAATATAGAAATGACACCACGAATAACATTCTCACCACTATATGACTAGAAGGAAAAAAATGAATTACTTCCAAAGCATAAAAGATGATATTGCCTAATAACATCCACTCACTTTAAATATTTTGAATGTCACCGTGTTAGATACGACTGAACGGTTATTTCAAAAAGCTCTCTCATCTCTTCCTTACCTCCACTGTGGGAAACGGGGAAGCTAAGTATGCATATTGCCAGTCACCATGTTTAGCTAGAAATTGCCACATAACTCCTGTTATGTTATAACAGGAACTTTCTGGTAAAAGAAAGATTCTTCCTGTCTTAAATGAAGACATAATACCTGTAAAAACCTTTTTGTGACCATGAGAGATTGCTGAACCACATGAAATCTTGAACTTTTGAACTAATGTTAGTTGCTACCTCACTTTAGTTTCCCTGTTATAATGACCCTCTATTTAAAAAATAAAAAGTGTTAGTCTGGTTTTCTATTATTTACTGCTGAAATATTTCTGATTTCTGGGTCTAATTTTATATATCTATATCTATATAGATATAGACAAATATATGTATAAATATATATATGCATTCATTGTGATAAATATGTATTACAGATTTTGAACACCTGATTTTTGCAATGAACATAAATTGCAACCCCATTCTACTTGAATTGTCAAGTTGGTGCAACAAAATGTTTTCAAAACTCTCCAAGGAAACCTAGTGATCCCTTCAAACCAGAGCATTGCAGATATGTAAAAAGATTAGGTAGAATATTATAGGTTATTCCAGTTTCAACTAGAATGGTTCTATTTTGTAGGCTTCCAAGTTAGTATTCTTTCTAGAATAAAAAATAATGATATGATATGGCTAAAATATTTCTGAAAACCACTGGTGGAAGAAAAAGTAAATATTAGATTATGAGTTGAAAATCCTGAGTTCCTGCCCCACTCCCATTTTGTGATTTCTTAGCCAAATTGCCTTTAATGAAACAACTTTTAAATCTTTAAATGCACAGATACACTCTACATCCATTTACAGGCATGCATATTTATTTATATATTTAAATATAAAAATTTTCTGAATCTCACAGGAAGTTTTATGACAAAGGCTCACAAACTTTTAAGCTCTGTTTTTGTAAATGTTTATCTGGAGGTGTGCAGGTACATAAGGATTTAAAATGGTTAACTGCCTAATATTTCTGATATGTAATTAATCAGTTAAGCAGAATTGCAGACAAATAGAAATATCAGCAGATGAATCTTTGCACCTACCTCACATATGAAGGAAGAAAATTGCAATATAGAGGTTGAATCTCCATCTAAAAGAGAGAATACTATAGTTAATTTGACAAAATAATATTTTCTGTGTATGTTTGTTTTAATAAATGTTATATACTTTTATCTTCATATGATACTGGTATCCTTAGATAACCTTTGTAAAATAGATTTAAAATAGAAAAAAATAAAATGGTTCATGAATGTATATAAAATAATAAAGTCATTCATTTGAATACTAAAAATATCCAGTTTTCTCTTATACACTTTACACGAACCTTAAAAGGTTGTGAAATTCAAAACAATCTTTCTCATGTAATTAGTTTAAAAAGTCTTCTTTAAATTACTTCATGTCAATTTTAAACTAAAATTAGTTTGAAAACTGTAGGAAGATACGAAATTACCATAGTAACTCGAAATTGAAAATGAGATCTTTAGCAAAGAAGAATTTTATTTCTCCAGAAAAAAAGAATATGTTTTCTCAAGGTTGAATAATACTTACACAATTACCACTAATTCTCACATCATAGTAGGAAATGGGTTAAAATAAAGTAGCAGCGCCTAATTCATTCCATGCCAAGATCTCTAATGTTGACGGTGGTACCCAGTTTTGGCAAAATAACTCACATTGGAATTCTGATGCAAAGAAAAGATTCATCTCTGAAATGATTCCTATAATGTACGTCTCACTATATGGGAAAGTACCAAATTTGGAGCTTGAAAGGAAAATGAAAAGAATTAGATGCAACCCATCTGAAATTCCTCTATACATTCTTTGTGTCTTCTTCAAGTGCTTATGCCCATCCTGATAATGGCTCTGCTCCCTTACAATTTCAATTATAGTCTGTGGGTTTTTAGTCATTTATTTATTTGTTATTATTCCTTAGTCTCCTGTCCTGATCTCTACCCATTGTCACTAGTTATGACCTTCCCTGACAGACTTTCCTTTTTAACACAATTCTCTTCATATGGATCCTGTGTTCTTCCTTCCCTTTTTTCTCTCTTCCTACTCTTTTTTTTTTTTTTTTTTTTTTTGAGACGGAGTCTTGCTCTGTCACCCAGGCTGGAGTGCAGTGGCCGGATCTCAGCTCACTGCAAGCTCCGCCTCCCGGGTTCCCGCCATTCTCCTGCCTCAGCCTCCCGAGTAGCTGGGACTACAGGCACCGCCACCTCGCCCGGCTAATTTTCTGTATTTTTAGTAGAGACGGGGTTTCACCGTGTTAGCCAGGATGGTCTCGATCTCCTGACCTCGTGATCCGCCCGTCTCGGCCTCCCAAAGTGCTGGGATTACAGGCTTGAGCCACCGCGCCCGGCCCTCTCTTCCTACTCTTGTTCTGCTTTTTCCTCCTCCTCCTTTCTTCTTTTTCCTTAATAGTTTATGACAATGGAATTCTCTCATTAGTCAAATTTGTTGTAATTATAGTTTACCTGCTACTACTACTGATGCCTTTGCAGTAGCCACAACAGTCAGCTTTTCATTATTATGAAATGGCACATTCTTAAAGAGTGCTCGTTTGACCTTTCTTTTCTATTCTGACATCTTCTCCTTCCAGGGATACATCCATCTAATCAGCGAAGTTAATCAAGTATTACAATGAGCTCTGGTCGTGGTGACAATCAACTATTATTTTGTTGGCACTTATAGGTCTTTTCAAATGTCATCCAATTACAACTCTCTGAACTTCTAGAAGTTATATTTCTGGCAATGTCACAGTTCTTGAAGGCAACATTTAATCACTTTATTAGAAATATGTGAATAATTATTAGTATGCATAAGGCTTATTTTGGTTTGGCACCTGCAAAATTATTTTATGACAATGATCTCATTCTCTCCTCAAAACAACATTTTGCTTAAATAAGGCACCACTAAGGAGTTTTTTGAAAGACCATTATTATTTTAGGGTGGCAAATCTGTATAACTCCACATTCCCCAGTGATTCTAACCATTATTTCTTTCTCTATTGCCCTTCAGGTAACCAGTAATCCACTGGCAGCCCTAGGCTTGAAGTCTTCATGCTCCTTAAGTGAGCAGTGGGGACACATTATATCTTCTGAGTGCTGTCATAACTGGAAGATTTCTATAAAAGATTTCTCTTCACATATTTTCTAAAAGCATATGTGTTTTGCTCTTAAAAAAAAAAAGATCTCAATATCCAGTAGATATTCCACGTAGATTTACCATAGCATGGTGGATATACTTTATGTAGTTGTTAGAATAAATGAAAATAATTTTATTATATAATTCCTTCTCTAATGTTATTTAATATGATCAAAATTTTATGTAAACAAGATTACCTTTTTGATTCTCTCTGTATTTGCTGCTGATTTCAACAAACCTTACCTTTATTTTAATTTTTTGATATTTGCATTCTGTTCTGTAAGCACAAATCCGTAATGTTTTGAGTAAAACTTAATGGTAAATATTGAAAATAATAACAAGGAGAATAAAGCTTTTATTGTAATACTACAAATATATTAAGAGCTCAATACGAAGCTGTTACA
Source organism: Rhinopithecus bieti (assembly GCF_001698545.2). Lineage (NCBI taxonomy): Eukaryota > Metazoa > Chordata > Mammalia > Primates > Cercopithecidae > Rhinopithecus > Rhinopithecus bieti. The sequence continues at coordinate 809,345 of NW_016803334.1, forward strand.
TTTGGTTTACTGAAAAATATTGTCCCTAGCATATAGAATTTCTAATAAATTATAAGAAGTAGGTTAAAATTTCATATTTTTCTAAAGATTCTGAACACTTTTGTTTCTTTAATAGCAGCGAGAAATATCAAGCCGGTTTTCCATTGTTTTCCCACTTTGTCTACTGACTAACACCCACTCAACTTACTTTTAGATACTGTGAGTCTGTTTGGGAGCCTCTGTTTGATAGCCTTTGGACCAAATACTTTCTGAGTCAACTGCTCATCTATTATTTTAGTGGGTATGTCCTCACACCTTTTTGTATACTACATGTTTCTATTTGTTAATTTCTACTTCATATTCCTGGTTGAGTCGCCTTCTCAAAATGTTGAGTAGGAGGAGAACATCTGTGTCCTTGCTTGTCTGAAAATGGCTTCACTTTGTTTTTATGCTTGATTAATAACTGGTTTCGAAAAGTTCAAGGCTCAAAATAGGTTTTCCTTAAAAAATGTAAAGAACTCTCATGCCTATGGCAGTTCATAAGAAATTTTCTTGATGGAATAATTTTCCATTCAAAATTAAATTCTAGGTAAATGTGGATGAGACGTCAGGGGCTCCCTTTCAACTAGCTCCACTCATAGAGTTGAGGCTCTATCAAAAGTGTGTTATGCCAAAAAAATTGTATCCCATGTCCTGGATCACTTTTCCAGTTCACTCCTAAGGTAAAGTTTCCATACCAGCAGAAGCAAAGTAAGGAGACTCATACCCACCACTCTGACCCAACAACATAGTCATAAGGCATATGTATCATTCGAACACAAGAGGGTCACTGTCTGTTTTCCTAGTTTTTGTGCAACGGCTCAGAGGATTTTTCCTAGGTAGAGAAGCAGACATAAAGAATGAGGACTCTAAGGCTCTCTTTAAAGAAACTTTATTTGGAACAGATCATGGGAAAGGTCAAGACAAAGGGTACATTAGAAAAGAAGGTGATTTACAGGGTAGCAAGAAGGGGCTGATAACCTAATAAAAGCAATAAGCTAAGCCATAGGGCAGCTAGTTTACCAGAGACAACTGAGAAAAAAGCTAAAAATAACATCATAGCACAGAACAAAACCCAGTTCTTGACCTCAAAACCATCTGTGAACATCAGCCAGGATTTAACTGTGGAGCAATGTAATTGAGTAAAATTTGGAACATTTTATGTCCCAGAACATTGTCAATAAAATAATAATAATAAAACAATGAGCTAGAAGCTGGTGAAGGCTAATCCTTGGATATGACACTAATGAAGGCAGAGAGCTTACCAGATAAATCACAGAAAAGATAAATGGATCCCTGTTAAAATCACTGTCATTCTGTGGTAATTGTGTATGTAGGTGAAGCAGTGTTCACTGAAACACAGTATCAGAGGCTTCACTTTCAGAAAAACAAAGACTACGAAAATTGTTCAGTTAAGTCACTAAAGAAATAAACAAGCAAACAACAGCAAAAAGTTCTGGTGCAATAGGTATCAGGAATTGCTGCAATGTAGTATTTAAAATGTAGTTTCAAAAAAAATGTAAGATATACAAAGGAATAGAAAACTGACCTATGCAATAAAAAAGCAGACAGGAGAAATAACTTGTGAAAGAGTCCAGATGTAGAATTTAACACATAATGTCTTCAATATAGCTAGTAAAAATATGCTCAAAGAACAAAAAGAAAGCATGCTTAAAGAAATAAAGCCATGTATGATGACAATTTCTTATCAAATAAAGCCTATATATAAAAAGATAGAAATTAGAGAGAGCAACCAAATGGAAATTCTGGAGTTCCAAAATATACTGACTGAAATAAAAACCGTAGTAGAGAAATTCAATGATAGATTTGATGTAGAAAGTTAAAAGACCAGCAAACTTGAATATAGATCAACAAAATTATGCAATCTAAAAAACAGCATAAAATAAATAAGAAATAAATACACAGAGTCTCAAAGAAATGTGGGATAACATTAAACACATTAACATACATATAAAAGGATTACCAAAACAAAAAAAAAAAAAAGAAAGAAAGAAAAGAAACATGGAGAAAAAAAAATCAAAGAAATAATACCTGAAAACTTCCCAAGTTTGCTGAGAAACATTAATGTAAATGAGGAAAAACTCAATGAATTTAAGGTAGAATAAACTCAAAGATTAATACTCAGAATATCACAGTAAAATTGTTGTATGCCAAAGACAAAGAAAATCTTGCAAGAAATAAGAGTAAAATGATGTATTATGTACAGGAGAACCACAATAAGACTAACAGCTGACTTCTCATGACAAAGAAACGAGGCCAGAATGCAGTAGGATAATATATTCAAAATGCTGACACACAAAAAAACCAAAATCAATCAATAATCTCATGTCCATCAAATCTAACTTTCAAAACTGAAGAAAAAATAAAGAAATCTCCAGATAAACAAAATTACATTACATTCCCACTGCCAACCTTGGGGATTACATTTCAAATGTAATGGGAAGTGGTGGGAAGTGTTTGGGTCATGAGAGCAGATCCCTCATGAATTGCTTGGTGCTTTCCTCCTGAGAATGAGCCAGTTCTTGCTCTGAGTTCATGTGTGATCTGTTTTTCCTTTAAGGAGTGTGACACCTCCCCTCAAGCTCCCTTGCTTCCAATCTCATCATGTGATGTGTCTGCTCCCCCTTTGCCTTCTGTCATGATTTTAGCTTCCTGAGGTCTCAGCAGAAGCAGATGCCAGCACCGTGCTTCCTGTATAGACTTCAGAACCATGAGTCAAAATAAAACATTTCTTTGTAAATTATCCAGTCACAGGTATTTTTTATAGCAATACAAGAATGGACTAATACAGCAAGTTACTCTATATGGTAATTCAAGCTCACACAGACACAAAATAAAAGCACTGAGAAAGGTTAATATAAAGATATATTAATCTAATTCTGTATTCCTAATGCATAAAGCAAACAATGACAAAATTAAAGGGCAAAGTAGAAAATTTAACAATCATAAATAGATATTTAAATAACTCACTTCCAATAATTGATAGAACAACTAGCCAGAAGATGAAGGAAACAGAAGACTTGACAAAGACAATAAAGTAACTACATCTGATACACTTAGAACACTGTACTCAACAATAGCAGAATACACATTTTTCTCAAGTTTACATGAAACATTGTAAAAATAAATAATGTAAGTCAGAAATAATTTGAACAAGTAAAAAAGGATATAAAAATGTATGAGATGCAGCTAAAGCAGTGGTTAAAGGGAAACTTACACTTGCAAATACCTGTATTAAGAAAAGAAATATGTCAAATCATCATCCTAATCCTCCAGCCTAAGTCACTAAAAAAGAAAAGCAAAATAAACATAAAGCAAGCAGAAGAGAGGAAATAATAAATATCGATGAATATTTAAATAGAGGATTGAAAATCAATTTACCAAATCCACTATACCACTAATAATATCAAAATAAACAATAAACAAAATCCACTAAAAAAAAAGAGTCAATAGCTTAAATCATAGACTAAATAGGGGTCATTACTACAGTCATTACAGCAATTTAACAAATCATAAGGAAATAATATAAACTAATATATGACAAAAAATTATCTGACTTAAATAGACCCCTTTTTAGTCTGTTTGAGCTACTGTAACAAAATAGCTGTGACTAGGTAATTTATGAAAAACAAAAATGTTTTTTCATAGTTGTGGAGGCTGGGATGTCCAAGATCTAGGGACCAACAGGTTTGTTGTCTGGTGATGGCTACTATCTTCTTCCAAGACAGCACACTTGATGCTGCATTCTCTGGAGAAAACAAGGGCTGAACGCTGCACACATCTTCTGTTACAAAGGTGTTATTACCCTTAACAAAGGAAGAAGTTCTCCTCAATACCATCACATTGACCCTTAAGTCTCAACATCTAGATTTTGGAGGTGACACACCTAAACTATAGAGACACACTCCTAAAATTCAAACAACTGAAACCGACTCAAGAAAAAAATAAAAAATTTGAACAGACCTATAACAAATAAAGAGATTGAACAAGTAGCTTAAATACTTCTTCAAAAGAATATTCTAGCCCAGATGTTTTCACTGGTAAATTCTACCAAACATTTTAGAAGAATTAATATCAGTTACTCACAAGATCTTCCAAAAATTAGGACAGGAATGGAAAAAGGGTCCTTTCCCTAGTGTACGATTTTATCAACTCTGTCAGAGATCATCTAGCTATGGATATGTGGTTTTATTGTTTTTTTTTTATTCTGTTCCATCAATATATGTGTCTGTTTATTATATCAGTATTTTGTTTGTAGTAGAAGTTGAAGGGTAATTTGAAGTCAGATAATGTGATACCTCTAACTTTGTTCCTTTTGCTTAGGTCTTTTTGTTTTTATTTTTTTTGGCTACTTGGGCTCTTTTTTGGTTCCATATGAATTTTAGAATTGTTTTTTCCTAAGTTTGTGAAAAATAATGTTGGTATTTTGATAAAGATTTCATTGAATCTGTAGATTGCTTTGGGAAGTATGACCATTTTGATATTAATTCTAATCCATGAGCATGGACTATTTTTTTCCAGTTGGTTGTGCCATCCGTAATTTCCTTCACCAGTGTTTTATAGTTTTCCTTGTAGAGATTTTTCACCTCCTTGATTAAATATATTCCTAGGTATTTTTGTAGTTACTGTAAAAGAGTATGTTTATTGCAGCACTATTCATAATATCAAAGATACGGAATCAACCTACCTGTTCATCAACAAATGACTGGATAAAGAAAATGTAGTATATTCACACAATGGAATACTCTTCAGCCATTAAAAAAGAATAAAATTTTATTATTTGCAGCAACATGGATTGAACTAAAGATCATTAAGTGAAAAAAAACTCAGAAACAAAGACAATTACCACATTTTCTTACTTACAAGTGAGAAATCAATAGTGTGCATACATGGACAGAGTGTGAAATGACAGACATGGGAGACTTGGAAGGGTGGTAAGGTGGGAGAGGGGATGATATAACACTCAGTGGATACAATGTACATTATTCAGTTGATGATTATACTACAAGTCTAGACTTCACCACTACACAATATATTCATGTACAAAAAGTACATCTGTTCCCCTTAAATGTATGCAATAAAAAAAGATAAAGGAATATTTCTAAATTCAGTGTAAAGGCCAAGATTATTCCAGTACCAAAATCAAAATGATCACAACAGAAACTACACACCAATATAACTTTCAATATAATCACAAAAATGCAATAAAATACTAGCACAAAGAAACCAGGAACATATTAAAATGAGTATTCACCAAAGGGAAGTGTGCTTTATTTCAGGACTACAAGGTTGGTTTAATATCTATAAGTCAATTAGTGTTATATACCATATCAATATAATGAAGAACAAAAAAGAGGCCATCTTAATAGATGTAGAAAAGGCATTTATCAATTTTTTTTGAGTTAGAGTTTCACTCTTTTTGCCCAGGCTGGAGTGCAATGGCATGATCTTGGCTCACTGCAATCTCTGCCTCCCGGTTCAAGTGATTCTCCTCCCTCAGCCTCCCAAAGAGCTGAGATTACAGGCACATGCCACTACACCCAGCTAATTTTTGTATTTTTAGTAGAGACAAGGCTTCACCATGTTGGTCAGGCTAGTCTCGAACTCCTGACCTCTGGTGATCCATCCCCCTTGGCCTCAAAAGTATTGGGTTTACAGGCGTGAGCCACTACTCCCAACCTCATTTATCAAAATTGTATAGCCCTTCATAACTAAAGCTACTCAACTAACTACAAATTAAAAAAATTATCAATTATTACAGGGTATCAATGGAAAAACTACAGGTAACATTATATTTAATGGTGAATGACTGAATGCTTTCTCTGTAATACGAGAAACAAAAGAAAACTGGAGATACTACCTCTCACAACATTGTACTGTAGAATATAGCCAAGGAAATTGCTCAAGGAAAAGGAATAAAAACATCCAGATGGGAAGAGAATGATTAAAATAATCTCTATTCACACATAATATAATATTGCATATATAAAATTCTAATGAATCCCCTGAAATATTTAGAACTAATAAATGACTCAGTAAGTCTGCAGGATACTAGATCAATATAAAAAACTAATTACCTTTCAATACACTGGCATGGTACAAACCAGAAATGAAAATTAAATCAACTCCATTTACAACAGCATGAAAACAATTAAAATATTTAGGACTAAATGCAACAAAAAGAAGGGAAAACATGTATACTGAATATTACAAAATTTTAAAAAATAATTTAAATAAAGCCTAAATAAATGACAATAAATTACATGTTCTCAGAGTATAATACTTAATGTTGTTAATATTATAATATTTTGATACCTATCTGTGGATTTAATGTATTCCCTATGCAAATCCCAGTGCTTATTTGTAGAAACTTACCATCAGATAATAAAATTTCTATAGAAATATGCGACTCAGAATAGCCAAGTTATCTTGAAAAAATAGAGAATTGGGGAAAATTATCCCAATTACAAAATTTGCTATAAAATTTAAATAATTAAGAGAATATGGTCTTGATATAAGGATAGGCATATAGTTAAATGTAATGGAATTGCAAGCCCTTAAATAAACACACATGTTTGTAGTCAATTGATTTTTGACAAGCATGCCAGGATAAATCAATGGGGGAAAAAAAGTAGTACTTTCATCAGTGGAGCTAGGCAAGTGAATATCCATATAAATAAGAAAGAAACTGGGCTCCTTATATGCAATATACACAAAAATTACCATAAAGTGGATAATAGACTTAAATGTAAGTCTAAAAATAAACAAATTTTAGTAAAAAATAAGGGATTAAACCTTCATGACTTTGGATTAAGGAAAGCTTTCATATATATCACAACAAAATCACAAATAACAAATAATAGATAAATTTGATACCATCAAAATTTGTTTTGGGTTTTAAAGAACACCATGAAGAGTAAAAAACAAAACATACAAAACCAAAGAAAATACTTGCAAATCATATATATAATAAAGGACTTATATCTAAAATATGTAAGAACTCTTACAACTCAATAATAGTATGACAACTAACCAAAGTAAAAATTGGCAATGCATCTGAGTAGACATGTTTTTCCCAAAGAAGATATAAAAGTGGTCATTAAACACACAAAAAATACTCTCAACATTGTTGGCCATCAGGGAAAAGCAAATCAGAACCACAATGAGATACCACTTCACATCCACTGGGATAGCTATAATCAAAAAGAAACTGAGAAAATAAACTCAAGATGGATTAAACACTTAAACGTAAGACCTAAAACCATAAAAATCCTTGAAGAAAACCTAAGCAATACCATTCAGGACATAGGCATGGGCAAAGACTTCATGACTAAAACACCAAAAGCAATGGTAACAAAAGCCAAAATTGATAAATGGCCATACTGCCCAAGGTAATTTATAGATTCAATGTCATCCCCATTAAGCTACCAATAACTTTCTTCACAGAATTGGAAAAAACTGTTTTAAAGTTAATATGGAATCAAAAAAGACCCTGCATTGCCAAGACAATCCTAAGCCAAAAGAACTAAGCTCGGGAGGCCATCATGCGCTTACTGACTTCAAACTAGTACTACGAAGGCTACAAGTAACCAAAACAGCATGGTACTGGTACCAAAACAGTGAGATGAAGCCAACTGGGAACAAACCAGAGCCCTCAGAGAATAGACTACCACACCATCTACAGCCAATCTGATCCTTCTGACCGAAACCTGACAAAAACAAGAAATGGGAAAGCGATGTCCCGGTATGTGAATAAAGGGTGCTGGGAAAACATTGGCTAGCCGGTATCAGTAGAAAGGCCTGAAAACTGGGAGCCTTTCCGGTTGACTCCTTATATGAAAATTTAATTCAAGGATGGATTCTGAGATTAGACGCATGTTACGACCCCACGAAAGCTGTGAAAAACGCCAGAAGGAAAACCTAGCTACTACCATCTGCGAGGACATAGGCATGGCCCAAGGATTATGTCGCCAAAACAACCGAAAACGAATTGGCAACGCAAAAGCCAAAATTGACAAATCGGGATTCTAATTAAACTAAAGAGTTTCTTCTATGCACAGCCAAAAAAACTACCATCCGAGGAACAGGCAACCTACCAGAATGGAGAAAAATTTTTGGAAGTCTACTCAATCTGACAAAGGCGCTAATATCCAGAATCTACAAAGAAGTTAAACAACTTTACAAGAAAATAAACAAACAAACATACATACAATCCCATCAAAAAATGGGCAAAGCATATAAACAGACACTTCTCAAAAGAAGATATTTATGTGGCCAAAGAACATATGAAAAAAAGTTCATCATCACTGGTCATTAGAGAAATGCAAATAAAAACCACAATGGGATATCATCTCATGCCAGTTAGAATGGAGATCACTAAAAAGCCAGGAAACAATAGATGCTGTAGGGGATGTGGAGAAATATGAATGCTATTACACTGTTGTTGGGAGTGTAAACTAGTTCAACCGTTGTGGAAGACAGTGTGGTGATTCCTCAAGAATCTAGAACCAGAAATACCATTTGACCCAGCAATTCCATTACTGGGTATATACCCAAATGGTTATGTCATTCTAATATATAAAGACACATGCACACTGATGTTTATTGAAGCATAGTTCACAATAGCAAAGACTTGAAACCAACCCAAATGTCCATCAATGACAGACTGGAAAAAGGAAATGTGGCACATATATACCATGTATACTATGCAGCCATAAAAAAGGCTGAGTTCATGTCCTTTCCAGGGACATGAATGAATCTTGAAACCATCATTCTCAGCAAACTAACACAGGAACAGAAAACTAAACACCAGATGTTCTCACTTATAAGTGGGAATTGAACAGTGAGAACACATGGACACAGGAAGGGGAACATCACACACTGGGGCCTGTTAGGGGGTAGGAGTTTGCAGGGGAATAGCATTAGGAGAAATGCCTAATGTAGATGACAGGTTGATGGGTGCAGCAAACCACCATGACATTTGTATGCTTATGTAACAAACCTGCACCTTCTGCACATGTATCCCAGAACTTAAAGTATAATAACAAACAAACAAACAACAACAACAAAAACCAGAAACTGAGTATTAAATGTTGATAAGGATGTGGAGAAATTGGAACCATTTTTTATCAAAATGTACCGTTATGCAATCACCTTGGAAAATACTCTAGTACTCTCTCAAAATAGTACACACAAAGGAACGAAGTGGCAGAAATAGTATTGCTATTGAAATCATCATTGTACACATTTTAATTGAGACAGTGAAAAAGATCTGACCTAACCGATTCCATGTTGCTTCTAACTTCCAAGCTGTCATTGTTCATTCCTGCACATAGGCTGAAGTAACTTTGGGAGGGACTTAGTTTATAGTCTATAGTTTGAAACAAAGACTCTAACAGTCCTTTCCCAAAACAAACTCCCTTCTTGCCTGGGACTAGACTACCTTTCCAAGACTAACAAATTAGTCACAAGGTGAGAAATTATGGTTGAGGAGTCATGCAGCTGGAGGCTACAAGATTCTAAACCGCTCCAAGTTGCTCCTGGGATAATATCACTACTGTTAAAACCTAAGATCACTGTGTAACATGTTTTACAGACCAGGCACACTCAATGGATAAGCTGGCTCCACTCAGATCGATAAACTGGCTCATGTGGTCTTGTGGCCTGCACCCAGGAACTGACTCAGGACAAGAGGACTGTTTCAACTCCCTATAATTCATCTCCAACTTGAAAAATCAAAATTTCCAGTTCACTGGCCCCCTATCCACTAAATTGTCTTTAAAAACTCCAGTCCCCAAATTCTTAGGGAGACTGATTTGAGTAATAATAAAACTCTAGTTTCCTGTACAGCCGGCTCTGTGTCAATTTAAACTCTTTATCAACTGCAATTCCCCTGTCCTGATAAATCGGCTTTGTCTATGCAACTGTCAAGGCAAACCCGTTGGGCAGGTACACTATGGACACATTCAAGAAAAATGAAAACACACAGCCACACACAAAATCACACACTCACATAAACTCTTATACATGAATCTTTATAGCTGCACTACCCATAGTAGTTGGAAAGTGGAAATCACACAAATATTCATCTAGCTGACAAATCAATAAAAATGTGATGCAAACATACATGTAATATTAATTGGACAGAAAAGGAATGAGGTAACATACATCAACATGTCATAGCATGAATAAACTTTAAAAATGTGTTAAGTGGAGAAAGCCAGTCACAAAAGACCACACAGTGTATGATTTCATTTATTTGGAATGTATACAGACAATAGGAGAGTATACAGAAATGTGGTGTGAGAAAAGGAAGGAAAGGGAAAGGGAAAGGGAAAGGGGAAGAGAAGAGAGAAAGAGAGAGAGATAGGGGAAGGGAGGGAAGGAAAGAAGGAAGGAAGGAAAAGAAGAAGGAAGGAAGGAAGAAAGGAAGGAAGGCAGGCAGGCAGGCTAGTGCATGCTTAGAGCTGTGGAATTGGGTAAAATAGAGAGTAACTTAATGGCTATGTGGTTTCTTTTCAAGGTGATAGAATGTTCTAAAATTGATTGTGGGGGTGATTGCATAGGTCTGTAAATATACCAAAAACCATTAAATGAGTGAATTGCATGACATGTTAATTGTATCTCAATAAAGATGTTGTATATATTTTTTAAATTTCATAATGAATGATGTGCTCAGGGTCGGTAACATTTTATTTATTCTACTCCATCCATGGTAGATCATTTGGACTGAAAACATTCTCTTTCTCTTTTCCTATCTCTATATTTTCTTTCTGGATGTCTAGTGCAGTCTGAGAGCTAATTCCTGGAATTATGAATACATCTTTTAGCACTGCTATTTTACCTATCTCTGTCATCTAGCAGTTATGTTCTTCAGATTTCTTTTCCTTAATTCTATTAATTTTCACATTTGAATTAGCCTTTTCTCTTTAATTGAAATGTTATACCCTCAATGATGTCTGTAATTTTTGCTTCAAATTTCTTGTTTTCTCTATTCCTCAAGTTATCTCCTTCTTCTTGTATTTTGTTTGGTTGGGTTTTGTTGTTGTTTTTGTTTGTTTGCTTGCCTGTTTGTTCTTTCTTTCTTTTTTTTTTTTTTTTTCTATTTGTATATCCTGGCCTTTATCTTCCATGCTGTTGTTTTCTTCAAATATCAGGCAAGCAACAGGAAAGCTGTTTCCTTGAAAGTCTTATCATTAATAGACTACTTTTGGGATAACCATATGTATATGTCTTTTTGGCTGGGGCTTCTACAAATACTAAAAGGAATAGAATGTTATTCTGGAATTCAATATAGGCATTATCCTTTTAAGTTATTTGCAAAATAATTGTTTAGTTTCTTTTGTTTTCTTTTTAGTTGTGTCACTGGTTCTGTGATACTCTGAACATCACCACAGGAGAAGCACAGTGGATGGCTGCCATTTATGTCAACCCCAACTAAACCTTGACTTTAAGTTTTATTTAATATTCTCAACAAAAGTTGACCCAACATACTATGAAAATAGATTTTTCTCTCATGTTCTTCAGGGTATACTGTATTCCTTCTTCCTGAAAACTCCTCTGCAGATGCTCCAAAAAGCATATGTTGTTTCTTCTATCAATATTTTTGTATCATCCTTCAGTCTTCATAAATGTATTTTAATCTTACCTCCAGTGGCACCCTTCACCTATTTTTTTTTACTTTTGTGGGTTAAGATATTTCTGGATTTTCAAAACAGTTTTACATTTGAAAATTTTATGTGTTAAAATTTTAGCAAAATGGAGAATCTGCTGTTTAAAATGTGTTTGCTTAATACGTGCCTACTGTATGTCAATTGTGAATATATAACCTACAATTATAAAAAAAAAAGAAAATTTATGAATACCAAAATGTACATTCTTCCTATAATATTAGTCCCCTAGTTTTTTGCTATAATATAATTATGTTTTTTAATGGTAACTTTGTAAGATTGAGATTGTGTGATCATGGTCCAAAATAAAAATTGTCTTATGTATAGGTCATTATCACACATATTACAAGAAAGAAACTCAGTTCAGATAGAGAATTGTATATATTAAGCTGCTCTGTAGATGGTAACCAATTGACATGACTGTATCAGAGTTCTAGAAACACCAATTAGGAAAAATTTGCCATGATTTGACCTTAATCTGCACTTTCAAAATGATATGCAAACAAGAAATCATAGGCATTTATTTTCATAATTACACCTGTCTATTATGAAAGGATTTCACAGGTGATGAACCAAGTCTTTCTCAACTATTTATCTTCCTTCTGGAATTTTTACGGAAAATGGGAGGCTTTAAAACAGAATAATTAAGGCACTATCAATTGCGGACCAGAGAGAACCAGCTAACTGTTATGTATATGCTAGTATCATAAGTGTTCTTAATAAATACTAAGTATTTGTCACTGAATAATAGAATCAGTAAATAAGTTAGATTTACTCCTGAGAAATATTCAGGAACATTCTGCTTTAAGTAGACCTCCAGGCCATCTGGGACTTGACTGCTATTATACAGGTCCTCTTGAGAAATCTCTAGCAATTTCTATAGCAAAATATAAAAATTGAATAGGAAAGAGAGTCTGTCATTTATAAATGATTAAACAGTGATTTCATATAAAATATTTATGCTAGATCCCAGCAATTTGGGAGGCCAAGGTGGGTGGATCACCTGAGGTCAGAAGTTCAGGACCAGCCTGACAAACATGGTGAAACCCTGTCTTTACTAAAAATACAAATAAAAAAAGGATTAGCTCGGCATGGTGGCAGGTGCCTGTAGTCTCAGCTACTTGGGAGCCTGAGGCAGGAGAATCACTTGAACCAGGGAGGCAGAGGTTGCAGTGAGCCAAGATCATGCCATTATACTCCAGCCTGGGCAACAAGAGTGAAATTCCATTTCAAAAAAAAAAAAAATTCAGGAGATATATTTTTACTTTGCATCTAAAACTATCATGCTGTTTTAAAAATCACAGTTACATGGACAGTATAAGTTTTGAGGGGGGAGTACAATTTATTTATGACAAATGCACTGCTTGAATACAAGGTGCCACTGACTTGTTTTTTTGTGGTTATTTGACCACATTAAGTGAACTGAATTCTTTTGTTGTTACTATTGCTCTTTGTTTGCTCTAAGGGTGTATGTAGTCTTGTATTAGCTCCCTTTCTATTATATTTCATTATTCCTTAGATGCATATTCATTCACATTTTAATATATGGATTCATCATGCATTTTTATTGGATGATATCTTAGATTTGATAGACTAATACTCTTGTGAAGAAAAACAGTGAAGAGCTTTGCTTAGATCAAGAGACAATTTTCTTGGCACATATGGATTCTATTTTCTAACAGCCTGGTGAAGAATTAATCCCAGAGATGCTTTTTCTTGTGAATTTAGCATGTTCTGTGTCTTAGTCTGGGGTGCTATAACCAAAACACTGTAGACTGTGTGGCTTATAAACAGCAGAAATTTATTTCTCATAGTTCTGAAAGCAGAAAGTTCAAAATCAAGGCACTGTCAGATTTGCTATCTGGTGAGGGCTCACTTTCTGGTTTTTAATGGCACATTTTCTGCTGTGTCCTCACATGGTAGAATGGGTGAGGTTCTCTCTGGGGTCTCTTTTGTAAGGGTGCTAATACCATTCACAAGCACTCATCCTTAGAACCAAATAATCTTCCAAGACCCTACCTCCAAATGCTATCATACTGGGGATAGATTTCAACATATAAATGTTGAGGGTCACAGACATTCAGTCTACAGCATAAAGTATCATCTAAATGTTATTTTGCATTTTTGAATGTAAATTCCACCACATTTTTCAGAGTAGGATAGGCAAGGGGTAATTTTCTAAAGCCAACAGTCCATATTAAGAGTACTATCAGTCCTTTACCTCAAAAGTATTTAGATTTAACCATTTTAAAGAATGTGATTTTGCAAACAGACAAAATCAATTTATACTCTACTTTCTTCTTTTAACAAAACTGATCATGTGAAATGAATGTTGTCATTTCTAGTAACATTGATGTATTATCATAAAATTATATGATTGTTTTAAAATTCATCTTTTATACAATTCTATGTTATACGTAAGAAATCCATTTTATATTGGTAATAATTTGTCAAAAATCATTCTAACTGATATATCTCCATTTGACTGGGAGCTATCTATCAAGTAAGTCCCATCAATCAGAGCAAAAATGAGTGGGTCTGACATACGTTTCAAATCTTCATAATGGAGAATGGAAAATAGTGCTGCTTGCATTAAGAGAACTTTCTTCATCAAATGTGTCCTTACCTAAGTCACATCCCTCTACTCAACTTTCTGCTACTGATTTTAAAAAATAATAATAGATCACTATATATTTTTTTAATTTAGAAAGTATATATTTTGGGTTTTTTGCATGTTGTTTTAGATGCCTGATGACAAAATTTGATGGATGATATAGCAAATCAGTGAACAGGAAATGAGGATGTGTTTAACTGAGGTTTCTTCTCTTCCGTTTTCCAAAGAGATCCAAAATGACACCGAAAGAGACATATGTAAACATTTAAAAAATTAAAATAATTAGTTTCTACACTATGACATTTATCAGAGAATCTCAATTGGTAATATCAGCCATCTCAACAGATAAACTTCATGTGTGTTTCTTTAATGGATAATGCTAAATGCTTATAATTTTTCTTTTGTCTGGCAGTAAACAGAGATTCTAAACCCTGTTGACTACCTGGAGCACTGAGATAATAAAAGTGTTTACAGTAAAATGAAGCTTAATTATAAGCAGAATGAAAGTCTTTTGAATTGCAATAAAGGAATTAAAGATTTACATTTCACTTCTCCTTAAAATTAGTTCCTGTGGGCCATCTTTCATTGAAATTTATGTTTATCCATGATTACATTTACCAAGGCTTTAAATATTTTGTTTATGCAAAATATTTAAACTTGATGAAATAACATATTATTGATTTTACTAACATTTCTCCTGCTTAAATTTTTTTGGAATGTTCTCAAAAAAGTTTAGGGGGAGATATTTCAAATTAGAAATGCATTCAGAAATAATTTAAGGTAAAATATGCAATAGAATAACCTTTCCCTTGTTTAGTATGTGTTAGTTTTTCATTAGTATAATGGTGAGAAATGTAATTTTCTATAAAACAATGTATTCTAAAGCACAAATTCACATATTGCTATTAGTGAGTAAAGACATTTATTATGAAGCAAGCACTCATCTAATTATTAACACCAGAAAAGAGTAAGGCACATCTGAAATACATTTACTGAAATAGATAAAATAAATGAAATGTTTATTTATCTAGGTTTCAAAGTCTCTGGAATTTCCAGAAAAAAATATTCAGAAAAGAGAAATGATTAAACAAAATATAAGTAGGAAACGTCTTTCTCTACTTTTCCAGTAAAGTGTGCATGCCCCCCCCTCCCCCAACACACACACAAGGGACACATGATTTTTAATCAGAAGTGATGGGTAAAAGTTGGCATTGCCAGGAGCAAAATGCGTTTGAAAGCTCTGGTCATGCTGTTTAAAAAAAAAAAAAAAAAAGCTAATTTTTAAAATAAAGCTGCTGGCAAAATCCTATCATCTAGTAGGGCTTCAATTATATTATTTTGGAGTTAATTTCTATTGCAAAAATAAATAAATACGTAATTTATAATATGTTTCCATGTTTTAGATAGTGGTTTGGAATAAAGTATAAATTTAATGGTTTAAGGCCCAACAAATAAAACTCCAAAACACTGCTGTTATATAGTACATAATGTATTCTGAAAATCTACAAAGGAAAAAAACATAGTTAGACTGAGGGAGAAGGAGGCAGACAGAGGAATATAGAGAAAGAGAGAGAAATAAAATATTTGATGAACAATCATATTTCTGAACATCAACTTTAGAAAAATGGATTTTACTGGTAAAGACAGGATTACAAACTGTCTGCTTTGCCCACCACAATCATTCACCAGCTTGCCAAACATAATGAATCAGATGAGATGAAGCCAGAGAACTTAAGTATAATAAAAAATATATATATATATAAAGAAAATAGGAGAATAAGAATTTATTTGGTAAGCTAGTAGAAAGTTTGGAGAATATGAGAACAAGATTGTATTTGGTAAGTTAGGTAAAGAAAATTGTTTGGCAAGACAATTTTATAAAACTTTTACTAGTTTATAATTTAAATAGTTTCATTGATACATAAAATGAAAAATAAACTCCACTAAACTTCAAATACAAAGATAATGCAATTAGACATATTTTGGGATGTAAAAGTTATTTTCAATAAGGTAGAACCGCGTTAAATAGCAATTGCTCATCAGATGTTGTACTGTGCTTTTAGGAAGTGATTCTAACCTAAAAAAAATATGGTTATAAGTTTTATAGTATTAGAATTAAGCAAAAATCTACAGCTTATAGACATTCAATATGTAGGAAATATAAATTCTATTGATGTTTTTACTACTATCACTATAAGAGTTTAAGAATTGGAAGCTCTCAGAGGCCAAATTAAAACCTTTTTAAATTTTCATTAAATAATATTTAGCAATTACTACAGAAAAACGTGCCAATGCCTTAACATCCAAATAAATGATTACATTATTGTTATGCATCATATTGAGTTTCAAAAAAATTCTGAATATTAACTTTATAAAAATGATAGGTAGAAAAGAACAGGAGGTTCATAGGGATAGCTGATTACCACCATTTGCAGAGAGAGTTAATGGATAATGCTTATAGCTGCTAAATTTAAAAAATAATGGGTGGTATAACCAAAATATAGATAACTGGATATAACAATCAGAAATTCCTTACCAAAAAGTTTAACATGTTTATTTACACGGAGTTGCGGGGAGGTCTGCTCCCGTTTACTAGAAGCAAATTAAGTTATTCAATTTTGGCAACTTGCATGTCTTTTTTTGTTGAAAAATATAACCTGGCCGGGCACAGTGGCTCAAGCCTGTAATCCCAGCACTTTGGGAGGCCGAGACGGGCGGATCACGAGGTCAGGAGATCGAGACCATCCTGGCTAACACAGTGAAACCCCGTCTCTACTAAAAAATACAAAAAACTAGCTGGGCGAGGTGGCTGGCGCCTGTAGTCCCAGCTACTCGGGAGGCTGAGGCAGGAGAATGGCGTAAACCCGGGAGGCGGAGCTTGCAGTGAGCTGAGATCCGGCCACTGCACACTCCAGCCTGGGCGACAGAGCGAGACTCCGTCTCAAAAAAAAAAAAAAAAAAAAAAAGAGAAAAATATAACCTAAAAGGCAAAGAAGCCAATAGACAAACAAACCAACAAAAGCAGAAGACACTACCAATGCATTTCTGAGTGATATGGAAATAAAGATAACTTACATAGCTGTGAACTAAAATCTAGTAAGATTAGGGGTAGAACAAAATTTTACATAAAAACAAAACAAGTCAACATAAAGTACAAATTATTTCAAATAAAATTACTGAAAATTATTGGGATAAAATTCTATTACTCTATAATGGAATGTATTCTTGTTTATTGTACCAATCAGATTTAAACATTGGGTCCCATGAATTATTACTTGAACTATATTCATCCAAAGACTGTACATATAGAGGACAGCTTTGGTAAGTGATTGCAGGATTATGAGAAACATGTATTAAAACATTCAATCATGACAAAGGAAGTATCAAATTCTTCCTAATGCAGATTGAATCACATTTGTCAAACAAATTCTCATGAATGAGATACACTATAGCATAAAATAATGCATATTTATTATACAGAAAAATATAACAGAGGGAAATATTATATATTCAAATGATAAGATTAGATTGGTTTTGCCATATGGTTATATATATTTTAAAAGATTTTGATAGATAATTCACAAAGTTAGTATCATGGTTTATAGCATAAAACATATCTTAAATTCAAAAGACACCACTACAAAGACTGATTAATTACTGGCATGTGACCATTTTCAAATCTTTGGTTGTATATGCACAGTTTTATTTTTGATGAAAACTTGTGATTATATTAGGAATAGTTTGTTAACTCCATTATTTAATTTAGTATAAGGCTTGCATGTATACTGTCAGGCTTGGTTTTTTAAATAAATGAAAAAATAAACCCCACAAGTAGCAAAACATAGTTTCCCTATTATTTATCAGATTCCCAGGCTATTGAAAGGCAACTGAAATGAAATTAGCTTCCTTTTCCTAGAGTCAATAGAAAAATTTTCATAGAGAATATTGTGTTGAGAAGGGATGCTTGAGTTAGTCATTTTGGAGATTAAGCAGTTACAATATCTCAGAGTATAAATCTGATGGCTAGTGTTAGAAATGAATTGGCAAAGTTCATTAATACTGGAGAAGGCAAGAGGTTTGGAAATCAAAGTCATGGTGTTGGATGGGACATTAATATAGAATCATCCATTTCGGGAAGGCAGGGGATGGAAATAAAAATGTTTGTGATCTATTGCCAAAAAACAAATAACTGAGAAATGGTTGGAAGTTTTGACAAATAGATAACATATGAGTCTATCAGATGTGCAACAATGAATAAATAATTAAAATTTCTACTTTGCTATCTTAATATAAAAATCAATGCCATCCTATGCATTTTGTTACATGTTTTCAATGATGCTCATGCTATCAATTTACATAGCAACACTTGTTTTCTTAGATAATAGAAAGATTAACTTTATTTGTTCCCTGTTTTAAGGTTAAAAATAAACTTGCACAAGGCTCAAAATCAAGAAAGTATCTGAGAAAAACATTTGAGTCTTGATGTAAAGGTTGTGATTTCAAATTTTCAAAACTCTTACAGATACCAGAAGACCAGATGACAAAGCAACTGTGTAAGGAATTAGAAATGCTCTAGTCCCAACTGTTGCATTGTATGCTTGGTGCCATCTTTGAGCAACTATGTCATAACATCCGTAGGCTAGAGGATTCCAAGGGTGGTATGACAGCATTATAGATAGATGAATATTTAAAGAAAAATACAGGTTATAAAGGTATTTGGGGAGCTCTGGGGGTGTACATGATGATGGTAAAGTGACCAACAACATGTTGGGACTCCCTCCATAAAGACATTGCCCAAATCATTAGTGATTCCTCAACAAGCAAGTATAAACTCATGTAACTGTGTTCTCTGAAAATGAACAATGATGCAAATAGTGGAGGTTGTAATAAGATATTATTTTAACACAAAATTGTTTTAAATTTGTATTTTGTTTATTGAAACAGTTTAGTTGGGCAATGACCCATAGAGACACATGTGCTAGTTTGATCCTATTTCATTCACTCCTCATAATGACACTCTATTTATCAGCGTTTTCCTTGTAAAGAGGAGAGCTAAAATGAGACAAAGAGGTTTACTGTATTGCCTTCAGTTACAAACCTAGTAAATGGTGGATTCAGGATTCTTTCTTAACAGTACAGCTTACTTTCTCCTTAGGCCATGGTGACCTATTACAAGGTTGATGAATTAAGTGAAGTTATCTTTGTATTTAAGATTTATAAATGACATAATAGAAATCTTCCCGAAGCATGAATCTGGTATCTCAATAATATTGTACTTTATCTCACCACAATCCACTATCATTTTAGCCTAAAGGCAAAAGATAATTTATGTAACTAGTCATATATAGACACTTTATGCAGGAAATTAAAAGTGTTATCTTTGATAGTTCACATTTTAATGTGATTATATTGAATAATGCTATTGGCAAAAGGTATACTACAGTGATCTCCCTTTTGTTGTTGATTTTTAATCACTGATAAGAATTTAAGTAAATATTTTAAAAGGGATTGTAAGTGGTTGGAGCTTTATACTTGTTTGTTTATTTTTACATGGTTTCTTTTAGGACAGACTATATTAAGCATATTTTGGCTTCTCTCTTGAAAAGAACCATCCTTATCCTTAAGCCAACTTCTACAGAAAATTCCTTTATGCTTTGTCACCATATAAGATTTCGATTCACATTGTAATACAGATAATACAGCTTTCTAAATAAGTTAATTTAGACTCCATGGCTCAAATACTTAGATTTTCCCTGTGTATATTAAAGCAGTCTCATCGCCAATTAACTATGTCAATGTAAAAGGTGGTACTGATTTAAATTGTCTTGGTTAGTGTATTTATTTAACTAAAATTATTAAGCACTTGTTACATAACAGGAGCTGTGATAACTACTATAACCATAAAGATAAATAATTCATGTGTCTATGCCCAACTAAGAGCTTACAATCTAGTGAAGGTGGCCAAAATACAGTCATGTGTCACTTAATGATAGGAATGTATTGTGAGAAATGTGTAGTTAGGTGATTCTGTCCTTTTGCAAACATGGCAAAACCTACCACACACTTAGGCTATGTGGTATAACCTTTTGCTCCTAAGACACAAACCCGTAACCGCATGTTACTGTACTGAATACTGGAAGCAAGTATAACACAATGGTATTAGTGTATCTAAACATCTCTAAACACAGAAAGGTACAGTAAAAATACAGTATAAAAGATGAAAAATTGTACATCTGCATAGAGCACTCACCCCAAAGAAGCTTTCAGGACTGGAAGTTGTTCTGGGCGAGTCAGTAAGCGGCAAGTGAATGTGAAGACCTAGGACATTACACTATTGTTGATTTTATAAACACTATAAACTTTGGCTACAAGAAATGTATTAATCTTTATTGCTAATTTAACCTTAGTTTACTGTAACATTTGTACCTTGTAGACTTTTACACTTTTTAAACTTTTTAACTCTTTCATAATAACGCTTAGCTTAAAACACAATCGGACAGCTGTACAAAAAATATTTTATTTTTCTATATCCTATTCTATTAACTTTTTTTCTTTTTACTTTTTACACTTTTTTGTTTAAAACTAAGAGACAAACATACATATTAGCCTGGGCCTGCACAGGGTCACGATCATCAATATCACTGTTTTACACCTCCACATCTTTTCCCACTGAAAGATCTTCAGGTCAATAACATGCATGGAACTGTCATCTTCTGTGATAACAATGCCTTCTTCTGCAATACCTCCTAAAGGGCCTACCTGAGGCTATTTTACAGTTACTGTTTTTTCTCAAAAATAGAAGGAATACACTGTAAAATAATGGTAGTTTTTAGTATATTACAGTAAATACATCTACCAGTAATGTACTCATTTATTATCCTCTGGTATTATTTATCATATATAATCGTGTGTTACTTTCTTACAACTTGCAGTGCTGCAGGTTTGCTTACATCAGCATCACCAGAAACATGGAAGTAATGCCTTGCCTTAAAGCATTACAATGGCTACAATGTTAGTAAGTGAAAGAAGTTATTCAGCTTCATTATAATAAGATCCCTGTCATATATGCCTTGCATTATTGACTTAAACGTCATTATAAAGAGTGTGACTACATAATACTGCGTCTGGAATTGGTGGGTTCTTGGTCTCGCTGACTTCAAGAAGGAAGCCACAGACCCTCCAGGTGAGTGTTTTAGAGTGCATAAACATAGTGTGTCTGGAGTTTCTTTCTTCTGGTAGGTTCATGGTCTCGCTGACTTCAGGAGTGATGCTGCAGACCTTTGTAGTGAGTGTTACAGCTCATAAAGGTGACATGGACCCAAACAGTGAGTAGCAGCAAGATTTATTGCAAAGAGCAAAAGAACAAACCTCCAGAGAAGGTGACCCCAACAGGTTGCCCCTGCTGGCTCCTGAAGCCTGCTTTTATTGCCTTATCTGACACCACCCACATCCTGCTGATTGGTCCATTTTACAGAGAGTTGACTGGTCCGTTTTGACAAGGTGCTGATTGGTGCATTTACAAACCTTTAGTTAGACACAAAGTGCTGACTGGTGCATTTACAATCCTTTAGCTAGACACAAAAGTCCTCGAAGCCCCCAGCAGATTAGCTAGACACAGAGCCCTGATTGGTGCATTTACAAACCTTTAGCTAGACACAGAGTGCTGTTTGGTGTCTTTACAATTCTTTAGCTAGACACAAAATTTCTACAAGTCCTCACGCTTCCCAGAAGCCCAGCCGGCTTCACCTCTCACTAGCACTCACCTCTCACTGTCACCCACCAGGATACTTTGCGGCACCTAGCCTGGGCACTCCAGCAGCCCAGAGAGAGCTCCTCCAGCGATCAAGCCCCGGGGGCGCAGGCCTCGCCTAACGCGGGGCGCTCAGCCGACGCTCACCCGGAACCGCGCTGGCCCCCGAGCGCATGCGCAGCCGGAGTTCCCGCCCACTCCTCTCCCTGCACACGTCCCCGCCAGCACGCCTCTGACCTTGGCCAGCCCCAGCTCAGTATGGTGGCGAAGGGCTCCTCCGGCGCGGCCAGAGCGGAGGCGGAGGCCGAGGAGGCGCCTAGAGCAGACGGGGGCTGCCAGCACGTTGTCACCGCTCAGTACCAGGTAATACAGATTTGAATCAAGTGTTCTGGGAGATCCAAAGACAGGAAAGCTAATTTTCTGTTGATTTTAGGCAAAGCAGAGAGAGTACTGTAAGACTGGAACCAAACAAAGAGGGAGTGCTGCCTAAGCATCCCAAAGAGTGGCAGAGTCACAGTACGATTGGAAGACTTAACATGATTTTTGGTGAGAATTTGAATCTATTATGACTCTAACATTAAGTGACATAGTTAAGTTTGAGTTGTATATTCAGTCCTGTATTTGCCAGTTACCTCGAAGAGGAGGATAAGAAATGAATGCTGCAATGATTTTAAAAAGTATATGAGCATATTCTGAACTTTATTTCTTTCAAATGTAAATATTCTTTCCTACTATGTGATCGAAGTGAGTGTAGAGACTTTAAATATTTGGTAGAGGATGTTTTCAATCATTTTTATGAGTTAAATACATAATTTAACAGTGTGAATATTACTATACTTAAGATTTCAAAATGAGCGCCCTATAAATGGAGGTTAAAAAAATGTGAAATAGCCTTTCCTGATTAAAATATATATACATACATATATATATATTTTTTTCCTGGAATTTTTATACTAATACAAGTATTTAATTATTACCATGCACAAAATATTGTCCTTTTATGAACATCTGAAAGCATTAAGATAGGTAACAATTTTGCTAGTATATATTCTTTTGTATTTTGTCTCCTATGTGCTTTGCATTTATGGATATACAATAAAGACATTTTGGTTCTTAATTATTGTTTATCATAAATAATAATGAGAAATGTGTAAGATAGAGTTTTGTAATATGAGAATTCACACATCATTACAAATCTACATAATTTTAAAATTTTATGCATGACTAGAATGATTAAAATATATGTGGAGACTCTAATTACACCAAAATACATAATTTGAAAATTATTTAAATCGAAACAAGATAAAGAGGGAAAGTAATTGGAATATTATAATGACTTTTAGCTAATATACAAGTTTCAGGAAAAGTAATGACCCAAGTTAAGTTTTAGTCTCAGTTATAAATATGACAGTTAAAGAAGGAAAGTTTTATTGTACATTTATTGTATTATATAGTATTTACAATTATAAAGCACAAAATTTGACTTCTAAGTCCTATAAGTTATAGAATTATGACATACTGCAAAGTACATGTAAATACCCTATAACTAATAATAAATATTAACAAAGTATAAAAATTAACTTTCCTTTTTTACCATACATTTTAGTGCAGAATAATTTCAAATAATTACAAACACAAAAATCAGTAAAGCTATCTGGGCTATTTAAACTTTATTATCTGATCTTCTACACACCTAACAATATAAGCAATAGGGAAAGGATTCCCTATTTAATAAATGTTGATGGGAGAAATGTCTAGCCATAAGCCAAAAATTGAAACTAGACCCCTTCCTTACTCCTTATACAAAAATTAACTCAAGATGGATTAAAGACATAAAGGTAAAACTCAAAACTATAAACACCCTAGAAAAAAATCTACACAATACCATTCAGGACAGAGCAAGGGCAAATATTTCATGATAAAATGTCGGAAGTAATTGCAACAAAGCAAAAATTGACAAATGGGATTTAATTAAACCAAAAAGCTTCTGCATAGCAAAAGAAACTGTCACCAGAGTGAACAGACAACCTACATAATGGGAGAAAACTTTTGCAATCTATCCATCTGACAAAGGTCTAACATTCAGAACCTATAAGGAATATAAACAAATTTACAAGAAAAAACAAACAACTCCATTAAAAAGTGGTCAAAGGACATTAACAGACACTTCTCAAAAGATGACATTTATGCAGCCCACAAACGTGAAAAATATCTCAACATCACTGATCATTAGAGAAATACAAATCAAAACCACAATGATATACCTTCTCACGGCAATCAGAATGGCAATTACTAAAAACTCAAGAAACAACAGATGTTAGCAAGGCTGCAGAGAAACAGGACTCTTTTACACTGTTGGTGGGAATGTAAATTAGTTCAACCATGTGGAAGACAGTGTAGTGATTCCTCAAATACCTAGAACCAGAAATACCATTTGACCCGGCAAGCCTATTACTAGGTACATACCCAAAGGAATGTAAATCATTCTGTTATAAAGATGCACGTATGCATATGTTCATTTGCAGCATTTTCACAATAGCAAAGACATGGAATAAACCTAAATGCCCATCAATGATAGACTAGATAAAGAAAATGTGGTACGTATACACCATGGAATACTATGAAGCCATAAAAAGGAACAAGGTCATGTCCTTGGCAGGGAGATGGATAGAGCAGGAAGCCATTATCCTCAGCAAACTAAGGCGGAAACAGAAAACCAAACAGCACATGTCCTCATTTATAATTCCGAGCTGAACAATGAGAACACGTGGACCCAGGGGGAACAATACACACTGGGGCCTGTCAGGAGGTGCTGGAGGAGGGAGACCATCAGGAGAAATAGCTAAAGCCTGAGGGGCTTAATATCTAGGTGATGAATCACCATGGCACTAGTTTACCTGTGTAACAAATCTGCACGTCCTGCACATGTATCCCATAACTTAAAATTAAATTCAATTAAAGTAAAAGAAAAAGAAATATAGTACAGAATGCTCAATTAAGACTTTTTAAATTATTTTCAGGTTGGGCACAGTGGCTCACTCCTGTAATCCCAGCACTTTGGAAGGCTGAGGCAGATGGAACACAAGGTCAGGAGATCGAGACCATCCTGGCTAACATGATGTAACTCCGCCTCTATTAAAAAAAAAAAATACAAAAAATTAGCCGGGCATGGTGGTGGGCGCCTGTAGTCCCCAGGTACTCTGGAGGCTGAGGCAGGAAAATGACGTGAACCCGGGAGAGGAAACTTGCAGTGAGCCGAGATCGCGCCACTGCACTCCATCCTGGGCGACAAAGCGAGACTCCATCTCAAATAATAATAATAATTATTATAATTAAAATAAAATAAAATATTTTCAGTTATAAAATGCTCATCTCTCAATCTCTGTGTAGGTACTTTACAATATTTTCTATTATTTTAAGATTTCAAACATGATTCTGGGGTGGTCCTAGACTGTTTTGTACACAAATAGAATATTTTCAAATAAAACGAGCCTGAAATACTAGTAAACTTGCTTCTGATTTGCTACTTGCCTCTTCATCGCTGTGCAATATCAGGACTTTGCTGTTAATACCAGCTGCATTATTCCCTTCACTTACAGTTAATCTTCTAATTTATCTTTAATGTTTATGTTGTGTCTCTTTCATTTTTAAGTTTTAATTTTTTCTCTTACCACCTTTCTTATTTTTCCATGCCTGGATCATAGGACTAGACTTATCTGCCCCACAAAGGTCATTATCAGTATGTCTTATTTTAAGCAAGCCCATGTCCTCAAAGGATTCCCTTGTATCCTGCTAAGCAGATAAATGCTTGGCTCCCTGAGTTCTGAAAATCACAGGGGTAGGAGACTGGAGGTGTTACTGTCCAGAATGCAGTCCTTAATCGGAAACCCTGGGTTTTGTGATGCACCTTTCCTCTGCACTCACAGGAGTCTTATGCCGCTAAACTGGATGGGGCTCTGTGATTCTTCATCTCCTCCTGTGGGCTGCAAGACTCTTAATTACTTTTTTATTTTTATTATTTTAATTAATTAATTAATTTGTTTATTTATGTATTTATTTTTGAGACGGAGTCTCCCTCTGTGGCCCAGGCTGGAGTGAGTGGCGCGATCTTGGCTCACCACAAGCTCCACCACCCGGGTTCTCGCCATTCTCCTGCCTCAGCCTCCGGAGTAGCTGGGACCACAGGCGCCCTCCCCTACGGGCGGCTAATTTTTTGTATTTTTAGTGGAGACGGAGTTTCACCATGTGAGTAAGGATGGTCTCTATCTCCTGACCTCATCATCCGTCCACCTCGGCCTCCCAAAGTGCAGGATTACAGGCGTGAGCCACCGTACCCGGCCACTTTTATTTTTTATTTTTTTAAATAAACATTCCATCTGGATAAATCCCGTTAAATAACAAAATTAGTTTATATAATGTGTTTTTTTTTAATTAAATATGAAGTATACAATTTTTTCTGGCGGTTTCCTAACTCTAATGAAATCTCCTTTTAGCTATTCTTTCTTTTTCTGCTTAATAGTGATTGAGATCTTATGAAAGGGAATCACAAGTGCCAGATAAGTTTTTTTTTGGTTTTTTTTTTTTTTGTTTTTTGTTTTTTTTTTTGAGACGGAGTCTCACTCTGTCTCCCGGCTGGACTGCAGTGGCCGGATCTCAGCTCACTGCAAGCTCCGCCTCCCGGGTTTAAGCCATTCTCCTGCCTCAGCCTCCCGAGTAGCTGGGAACAGGCGCCGCCACCTCGCCCGGCTAGATTTTTGTATTTTTTAGTAGAGACGGGGTTTCACCGGGTTAGCCAGGATGGTCTCGATCTCCTGACCTCGTGATCCGCCAGTCTCGGCCTCCCAAAGTGCTGGGATTACAGGCTTGAGCCACCGCTCCCGGCCCAGATAAGTTTTCAATAGTAGCTCTGCATACATTTTTATTTTTGTTGTTGTTATTGCTCAGAATCATCAGAATCACTATTTTCAATGTTCCTTTTCCCCATAGTTCAGAGCAGCTCATTCTCTGACTTGTAACACAGCAACCTCTCTTTAACTGCTTCCTACAGGTGTTAGCAGAGTGGACCAAGGCTCTTCTTTGATAAGTCTTAGCAAATGGCTTAACTCTTGGCAAATTTTTTCTCAAAATTGTACGACTTCCAAAAAAAAGCCAAAGTAGATACCGTCTTTTTATTTTGTCCAGTGAGAGAATAAGAGCTTTGAGCTTCTACTTTCAGAAAGGAGAAACAGGATAACCAGTGAGCCTGCTGTACTCCAGTCTCTTGGAATGGGTATGTGACTGTATTGCCTGGTGATGTGTAACCCTAGAAGCCAAATTTGTCTGTAAATTCCCCACTCCTAAAGCCCAGCTAGAGATCTGGACCAGTGGTACACATCTGAGGTGAGAACATCATTCAATAAGCTTTCCAGGCGTCACTGGAAGCTTTAATGAGAAAACCTCTATTCCTAACTTGGCTTAAATCTCACTTTTGGGAACACTGTTTTAGAAAATAAAATAATAAAATTTAAAACTGTACAGTTACCAAGTAATGGATGGATAGATTGAGAACATAGTTTAGTCATGGGCTATGAGTAAATCAAAGTGTAAAATCACAGAATCAATGATTTAGAAAATGTTATGAAATGGATAAGCTGTATAGAATACCAGCAAGGGAAAAAGATTTCAAAGATGAGAGAGTGACCAGAAGCAGGAAACAGAAATGGATGATTGAATCTCAATAATGAAGCAACACTATTATAAACATTCAAAAACAGCTTTCAGTGATATTCCTCAAATGTGCAGCATTCAATTTTCATGGCCCTGAGATAAGCCACAATATTCACAATATGATTTTAATTTCTCCTTCTTGGCACCTTCTGAATTGCTTTTTGGCTAACCCAGCCCCTATATGTGCACTTTCTTAAACTATCCTGAGTTGGTGTCTGGCTCTTTGAATTAAGTAAGAATACTATAACAAAACTTTCTGGGTTATGGGCAACAGTAGGGTCAGCCTGAACACATGCACATAACTGAGATACATGTATGTCATAGTTACACATGTGTTTTTTTTCCTATTATCTTACTATAAGTTGTTCTGCTTGGTGAGAAATTTAAAGCGAAAGATAAATTATTTGTTCCCAGAGGAGGAAATATTCTAGAATATTAGAATCCTAATATTCTAATTTTATGTCTCCCATGAAGTATATTTCTTTCTTTGTCTTGTAGGTACTTTATTGTCTTTAATTATAAGATCTTTAAATATGGTAGGGATTATTATATATTTTAAGAAACCTTACAAGTATGTTTTAATTATGAAAATTATTACAAAAAAATTACGTAAAAATTATCTCAAATATCTTTAAAGTTTTTTCTGTCTGGTTACATTGAAGTTATGCCTGAAGTACCAAAAAATTTAGAATTCAAGCAGATCCCCTGGAAAAGATACTTAGGTTCCCCATGAGGCAGTCTAATTTGAGCAACAGCAACTTTGGAAAGGCAGTCACTGCATTTCTCTTTGACCCCTGAGCCAGGCACTGGGTCCTGCCTGTGGCTATATTAGAACACTTATGGAGGATAGAATAAGAAAAGGCAATACCACATATTTCAGAGTTTAGTTTGTTCTTATTAGACAAGCTTCCTCTCCTCTCCAACTACCAGCTGGAATTTTCCTCTAAAACTGTAAATTCTGGATGAACAAATCACTTTTATTTACATGTTAAATTCTTATGAAATGTGTATATATGTGTATTAGCTATGCATCAAATAATCTGCTATTTTATAAAGCTGGAAAAGCACCTGCTTAAAATGAGAGAAGAGTAGGAGGAATGGGATATGCATTTTTAAAGCAGATTGAATTACACTGATATCATAATTTGACAGAATAAGCTTAATCACTAAGGAAAACTATTTTCTTTTTGGAAAATTTCATCGGGCAATGCTTATCATCTATTTTCCTTGTTAAATGATTGTAGCGGATCTATAAATAAGGATATATCCTCCCACTAGTGCCAACTCTGCTTTATTTTTATGAGACATTGAAATATTTTCTTCATGTCAGCTTTTATTTGATTTTTACTTTTCTTAAGAAAATTGTGTAAAAGTGTAAGTTAAATTAAAAAGATAGACCTAAAGATAGAAAATGTAGCATTATTTCAAAACTTCATGTGGTTTCATATATTTAGTGTTTCAAAACTGTGAGTTAAGGATTCACCTTACTACCTAAGTTACTGTATGGAATGCTATACAGTATAAATTTTTAAAAAATATATAAATGAAATTCTAAATTTTACTAGACTTATCTCAAATAGTCTGTTGCACACAATTTACAAAATGCCTAAAGTGATTTCAAGAGTATTTTGAAATATGTAATATATTTTTAAATTTCTGACTTAATTAGCTGAAGTGAGAAAATAAAATAGAAATATTAATAAGTAGTTTAAAATATCTCTCCAAATAAAGGAAAATATTTTAAGATTTCAAATTATCTTAACTATTTCACATGGATCAAATATACTAAATATCAGTTTGAAGAGCCTGAAATATATTTCTTGCTTCCTATCCATAACCTAGTCTCTGATCTTTAAATGTAAAAGTGCCATAGTTGAACATGTATATATTTAACTCACTGTGATCAATATTTGTATAAATTGCCATGTAGTGGAGGTTATCACTATCAGATACAGTGGACAGGATGTTGGAATGAACTAGACTGGCAATGAGATGCTCCATTTTAGTTACTAGTATCAATATATTCATTACAGAATTAATCAATACCTTCATTATACATGCATACATGCATATATACTTGGATTTCTGGCACATATATGCCACACAGTTAAAGGAATTATCCAGAAAAATTTAGAATCGAAACTTGTCTTTACCAAAGTCATAAAGCAACAAAATGGCTTATTTGTTTAAAATGTAAAACAAAATAAAGTAAAACTTGTTTGCTATGCTTATGCTAGTTACCAGATAAATACTATCATAATTTATATCTTACATTTATGTTGAAACGTATGTCAGAAGAAACTAAGTTTACCATGGCATTAAAAAAAATTCAAAATGCAATCCTAATGTTTTAGAAACAAACAAATGGAACAATATGGATGCCCTTTATTAACACTTTTAAAACTATGAAAAACATAACATCTTCATGGCACTAGCTCTGCTTTGAAGTATGTAGTAAAATGCGTTCATTCAATTTTTAAGGTATGTATATGTGTGTATATATGTGAATATATATAGGGGAAATAGTTTGAAGAAAATGTATCATTTACTGTGCATAGAATCGTCATTTCTATAGTATTTCCACTAAATGTTATTCTAGAACTTTTCTTAAAACGTAGAATAACACAGGGTACAATTTAGCATAAAGATTCTATACCTTTTATAAAGAGTTATATTTTTCATATACCATGGACAATGATGTATGGATATTATTAAACATATCCCATTCCCTGCAATAACCTCTCATTGCAAACATGGAGCAAGTTTTTTGTTTGCATGATCAACGCGTGGGCTGCCCTATTCCTTCAAGTATAACTAAGAGCAAAGTAAGTAAGTTCATTTCCCTAATGAAGAGCTGAGACAAGAGGGGGACGAAGGTACGGCTAGCATTGCCTAAAAGAATGTTGGGAGAATCAAGAGTGAAAATCTCCAGAGCAGCTGCTAGGTGTAAGTAATTGGAAATTAAAGAAAGGGGTATTTGAACTGTTACTGAGAAAAATGAATTGAACTACTTTTTTTTTTTTTTAAGACAGAGACTCCCGGCGCGGGATCTCAGCTCACTGCAAGCTCCGCCTCCCGGGTTCACGCCATTCTCCTGCCTCAGTCTCCAGAGCAGCTGGGACTACGGGCGCCGCCACCACCGTGCCTGACTAACTTTTTGTATTTTTAGTAGAGACAGGGTTTCACCGTGTTAGTCAAGATGGTCTCGATCTCCTGACCTCGTGATCTGCCCGCCTCAGCCTCCCAAAGTGCTGGGATTACAGGCGTGAGCCACCGCGCCCGGCCAGAATTGAACTACTTTTAACGGCTTTCAACTAATACAATAAAGAAATGTTTTAAATTGCATTTGCTACCAGCTTTCTTTAAAAAATATTAATCAGCTCTACCCCAAGACTGGAATAGTGATAATTTCTTTGTTGTTGTTTTCTATTCGGCTAAAATGTTCCCTTTAAAATCTAAATATATGGGAAAAATCAATGCATTTACTGTCTCATAATGTTTTCAAGTGTATAAAACCAGCTTTCATGTTTTTCACACCCCAACTGCTCCAGTGTAGTTTTCCTTCTCCTATTTAACATCTCTGTTTCCTGAGACTCCCTCTATATGCTAGGACTTTCGCATCCTTCTTCATCCTTTTCTCCCCTTGTGAAAGTATTCCATTCTAGTATGACTGAGACCCTCTGAAATATCCATAACTGGAAGTAATTCTCCAAATACCACCAAACGACCCTTCACAGGCTCATTCTGTCTTTACTAGGATGCTCTGTACTAATATGCTCTGATGATAACATCAGCAGACAACAGCAAAGCAAACTCTATCTCATAAGAGGCTAGGGGTCAATTAGAATCCACATCTTTTATAGAAACTGCTGTCAAACAAAATGTACTCTATCCCATTTAATTACGTTTTTAATTTATATGCAAAGACTTTACATTAGTTCGTGTTAAATCATTTAAATTACCAAAATGCTATTTCATAATTCAAGATATTTGGAAAATGAGCCATCAATTCTCCTTGTGTCATCTGCCACTTCTATTATATTAGACAAGTGTTATGTTTGAAGATAAATTTTCCATTCTCTCCATATTGCCGGTTTACTTAACGGCACCATGATTCATACAATTGTCTAATTCCACACGATATTGTAAAAGCACAATCTGGTTATAAGGATATCACCCACTTCAAGTCATTTGATAGAGGAGCTGAGTGAATTGAAATGCATAAAATCTTCTGGATGGGGAGATTTAATAAACAATATACTAAACATTTGATTCTCCCCTTGCTAATATGAGCATACTAATATGAGGTTTTTTTTTTCTTTATGTAATTTGAATGTAGTGATTTTAACATTTAAATGAAGGAAAATACTTAAGAAGTTAGCTATAAAAGCAGCAATAATGAAAGACTCCCTTATATCAGTTCAGAATCAAATGCCGTAAATATAATTTTGTTGTAGATCAAAGTCATAGAGAAGCCAGAGCGAATCCTCATGCATAGGAGAAGCTAATCTTTAACAATGCAGTCGTCCAATTTACTGAGACAAAAGTTCTCTTTAAGAGATATGCTGGCATCACTGACTATATGATGAAAATCCATAATGGCCTACACTATTTTACACTGTTAAAACACAATTCCCTTAAATATTTTCTCTATACACATTGAGTGTCATTTCAGATGGTGTTATGTTTGTTTCAACTGTCAAAGATAATATTCAATACTCATAAAAAGTAAGAGAGTCTGTTACATGTTCTCCATTTCCTCCCATCCTTATGTTCTCCTTTCCTTTGTGAAGTCCCATTTTTTCTGTTACTATATTTTTACCTTTTAAGTAATCTGTTTTGTCTCTTTTTTTTTTTTTTTTTGATAGAGTTTCACTCTTTTCACCTAGGCTAGAGTACAGTGGCAGGATTTCGGCTCACTGCAACCTCTGCCTCCCGGGTTCAAGCAATTCTCCTGACTCAGCCTCCTGAGTAGCTGGGATTACAGGTGCCCGCCACCACGCCCGACTAATATTTTGTATTTTTAGTAGGGATGGGTTTCGCCGTGTTGGGCTGGCTGGTCTCAAAATCCTGACCTTGTGATCCGCCCATCTCAGCCTCCCAAAGTGCTGGGATTACAGGCGTGAGACACTGCACCCTGCCAGCCATTCCTTAAGGGAATTTGCTAACAACAAATTCTCTTAGTTTTCTTTCATT
The DNA here is from genome assembly GCF_001698545.2 of Rhinopithecus bieti. Classification (NCBI taxonomy): domain Eukaryota; kingdom Metazoa; phylum Chordata; class Mammalia; order Primates; family Cercopithecidae; genus Rhinopithecus; species Rhinopithecus bieti. The sequence continues at coordinate 842,319 of NW_016803334.1, forward strand.
TGAGATTGTCTTTATGTGGTTTTCACTTCTGAAGAATACTTTAGCTGCATATAAAATTCATGATTTGCAAATACTTTCACTAACTACTACAAAAATGTTACGCTGCTTCCTTCTAGCCTCTATGGTTTCAGATGAAAAAATCGAAGTTATTCACATTGGTCTTTCCTTAGAAAATAGTACTTCATTTCTCTCAGGCTCCTTGTAAGTTTTCTTTTTGTCATTAGTTTTCAAGAATTTAATTATGTGTTTTGAAGTAGATTTATTTGGTTCCATCCTGTCTGGGGTTTGCTAGACTTATTTAACCTAGTTTAGATCTTTTACCAAATTTGGGAAGTTTTATCTATTTTCTCTTCTGTCGTTTTTACTCCACTATTGATTGAGTTCATTCAATGAAGATGTTTATTTAAGTTATTGCATTGTCAATTTTATATATATATTAGTTTTTTATATCTTGTATTTCCTTTCTGACATTTTCTTAATTTTTTCTTAAAGCATTCAGAACTAGTCATTTAAACAAAACTATATTATTTCCTCTTAAACCACAAGATATATATTGAGTTTATTTAATTTTATCTCAGATATATGTGATGAACATTGTTGAAATTTGCTGAGCTTTTTTTAGCCTAATTTATGACTTTTATATTATTTCTATGTACATAAGAAAAACTTACATTATCTAAGTCATGAGTGAGAACTCTCTTTTTATCTAAAAGGCAAACTTGCAAATTGTGTTAGTTACTTCTCTCACAGCATTGCTAATATTTAATTTTATCCTATCAACATTCAAATGATGTACATAGAAAATTCTTACAGACTATTTTCCCTATAGTTATATTAATTTTCTTTTCTTTGGATTTTATATTTTATAAAAATCTACATTTATATAAGATTCTAATATTTAATTTTTTAATATTGTTAACTTTCATCTGGTGCACATATATTTGAAAGAGTTACATCTTTGTGACAAATTAAAACTTTCAATATTTAATACTATTCAGTAACACACTTAATTTATAATTTTAATATTTTTCTTTCAGTATATTTTATTCTTACCAATATAGTTACACTGTTGCACTACTGTTAGTTACTATCTTATGTGTAATTTTTTTCTATTAGCTTTATTTTCAATCTTTAGGAGTCCTTATACTTTATATGTTTCTGTTATAAACAGTACATACCTAGATTTTATCTTTTATCCAATGTTTTGTCTATTAAGTTTAACTTGTGGTATGTTTGGTCATTTCTACCCTAATTAATTTTCAGGTTGTCCCACTTTTTAAATAGTTCTTAAAACTGTTCTCATATGTTATTAAAATTGAATGCTGTTGTTTTGTCTTCCATAATTAGACAATAACTTTAGCCCACCTTTTTATTACTTGGTCCCCCACTCTCCAAACCTTATCTGATAATATCTTGCTTTAAAATTTGGGGTTGCACTCTCTCCCTCTTTCTCTTTCTCTCCCTCTCTCCCTCCCCTTTCATTCTAGTTGTTTCATAAGCAACAAAATTGTGCTATTGTATGTAACTATTTTATATACAGCAGTCTTCCCTTATTCATGGTTTAATTTTACTCATTTCAGTCACTCTTGGTCAATAGCCACCTGAAAATAGGTATAAAAAGATAATTTAGAAGACAGAGAAAGAAGTACTACATTTACATAACTTTCAGTATAGTATATTCTTATAATTATTTTATTTCTAATTTGTTATTGTTAATCTCTTATTCTGCTGAGTTTATAAGTTACATTTTATTCTGCTGAATTTATAAGTTAAACTTAATGTATGTATAGAAAAAAATCTTAATAATATGTAGGGTTCAGTACTACCCATGGTTTCAGACATCCAGTGGGGGTCTCAGAAGGTATCCCCTGTGGATAATGGGAAAGTACACTATCTCATGTCACACCTTGAATGTCACCTCTCCTCCACTTCAAACATGTGATCAAAGCCTGCTTCAAAATATGATTTTTTGGGAGTGAAATATTATGAGATTTAGTATGCCAAAAATACTTTGATAATTCTCTTATATTTGAATTACCGTAATCAGATTGTACTTCATATGTATTTGTTCTTTATTTGATGAAATACATTATTTGATTGATTTACATGCAATATTACCATTGAAAAATTAGATCTCAATATCATCTTTGTTTCTTTTTAAATGCATATGTTTTGTATGTTTTCTACTATGTACAGTTTTATAGTTTGCTATAAAAAAAATGTATTCTTTACATGGACACTGGGAGGAGAACAACAAACACTGGGGCCCGTCAGGACAGGGGGAAGTGGAGGAGGAGCATCAGGGCAAGTAGCTAATGTATGTGGGGCTTAAAACAGGTGACAGGTTGATAGGTGCAGCAAACCACCATGGCACATATATACCTATGTAACAAATCTGCACATTCTGCATATGTATCCTGGATATTAAGGTAAAAATAAAAGTGCAGTTCAAAGTTATAATGTAGAGTATCTACTTTGTTTTCTTTTACATATGTGGTGTTCACACTGCAGAATTTGTCAATACATAATTGATCAATTTTTTATTTGAGAAACTATCTTCATTTGTTTTCAAATATTTATTTCCATAATCATTTATTTTTCTCTGACTCTTATTTCAGAGCTGTTAGCACCTGTATTTTTATTTTTATCTTCGTTACGTATGTCTTTGCCTTTCATGTTTTCTCTATCTCTTCCTTCAGAGAGTTTTCTGCAATATCGACTTCCAATTATCTACTTCCTCAACTGTGTCTATTCACTATATTTCATCTACTTTTTTTACTTCAACTATTATCTCTTCATACTTAATATTTCTGCTGAGTTTTCTTGTTGCATATTTCTAATACTTTCTATTTTTAGTATATACATTGGCCTCATTTTTAATTATTGCTTTTTTTTTTCTATTATAATGATTTTGCTTCTGGTAGAATTGCAATCATAAAGTTGGTTTTTCTTCTTAAATAATTTAATTTTTATAATACACTTTAAATGAGCCCCCCAACTAGTTTTCTCTTGAGTTGAGGGCATGAGACAATAGATGGAAATGCAAGAAATGTGTGTGAGATCAAGACAGTTAATAGTGAGTTTCAGGCTCAATGAACTACAAGGGAGAAATAATTAGAAGATAATCCTGATACTGTAATTTCCCACTTCTTTGAAATTGGAAAGGAAGGAATGGGAAATTATTTAAAGTGAACAATCTTCAGATATTTTTCTTAAATCTTTATGTAGTCACTGGGTTTCTGTGTGGCCCAGATTTTTTTATGAAGAAATTTTAACACAGTCCCAAATTATTACTGGTGGGGAGGCAAGCAATGTGAGAAGGAGAAATCGGAACATGCTTTGTTTTCCAAAGATTCCTCTTGTCTCAAGCCAAAGCCACTTACTCAGATGCTGATGTTGAAATATTTCTTGCTACCTCCTGTGTGTGTGTATGGTTGGGGGAGAGGCGTATTTTCTTTCCTTGGCATGCTCTTTCTTTGTTCTTCTGGGTTAATCTTGAAGAAGGTAGATAAGAATCGTGTATGAATTCAGCATTTTGGTGAGAACCAGAACACCATCTGAGATTCAGCCAATTTTTTTTCTTATAATTTTATACTTTTCCTTGCTAAAGGAGTTTTTGCCGCAAAATTATACAGCAAATTAGTTTTCTGAAATCTTGTATGTCTTAAGAATATTTCAAACTCATTACTAAAACAGTTTGGCTCAATATAGAATTCTAGGTTATAAACTATCTCATTATTTGAAGATAGTACTCCATTGTAATCTAGGTTCAATTATAATGACAAAAATCTAATGTCAATAATGTCAATGTGATTGCCATTCCATGGTGTTTAATCTGTCTATTCCTGTTGGCACATTTTAGCATTTTTATTTTTTACTTTGTTCTTGATGTTCTGAAATTTTATCAAAATATTTGAATACATTATTTTTTTCTGCTGTATATTCAATAAATTTTCAATCTGAAAATTTATATTTGCATAACAGTGTTAGAAATTTCTCAGATATTAGCTCTTTAAATATTGACTACCCGTCATCATCTTTGTCATTTTTTCTTAAAAGAAGATTAAAATAATATTTGTGTATTTTCATTTATTATACTTGTTTTAAAATAATATTTCCTTTTGTATGCCTATTTGTTATAATATGGTAAATGTTCTCCACTAAGTGATTTATTTGTATAATTTTCAGTTCACAATCTCTATTTAGTATATGGTTTTCCTTTTATTAATATTTCTCTCAATGAACATATTTTTTCCATTTGAGATATAATTAATTTTCTTCTTATTCTAATTTTTGCATTTGATAATTTTTTAAATTTTATTTTGTAATTGCTAGTCTCTTTCAATTCCTTGAATATGCTAAATTTACTTGTGTAAAATAGTTTTCATATTACTCTATTAACTCCACTTATGAATAAATTATTCTATTATTTTATTTTTGGTATTTCATGATGTGGGGTTTTTTTCACGTACTTATAATTCTCAATTGTTAGTTAATTTTTTAAGGGATACTTCTTGGTGGATTTCCACGATTTCAGGCATTATTTTTCATGGCGAATAAACATTGCCCCAGAATTGGTTCCCACTCTCTCCTCTCCCATGGTGGGCCACTATTGCTGTCACGTATCTTTGTCAAAGAACCCCAAGCTCAGATATAGTTGAGTGTTATTTCTCATGTTTGTAGCCCCATTAAAGTGGCTTTGGTTGTGAACTTGTGTTGAATAATGTCACCATTCATTTGTAGGCAGATATTTCAGAACGTTTATTTCTGTTATCATTATTGCTTTGGACCATGGCACTTCTAAGTATTAAGACCACAGATTTTTACTCACACTTATAATTCTAATTCAGTTCTACATCATTTCTCAGACATGCAATTTTACTCATTCTAAGTTTTCTTTTATTCCTCTTGCATTTCTCTCATATAGAGTTTTCCTTTCCTAGTTTTCAAATGTAATCTTTATTGGGTACTATTGATATTCTCAGCGTGTTAGAACCAAAGACCAGAGTCAAGAAACTAATATACATAAACTTACAGGAAGGAAGGAAGGAACGACAATTTTCAAGGACACTTTATGTCATATAATTTCCCCTGTATACAAGACCTAAGAATCTGAATGGATAACAAATGAACAATTATGTTAGAAAATTTACTTGATCGTACATTTTTCAGAGTGAAGAGCCAAACATCTTGTGCATGCAAAATTTACACTCTGATAAGACTTTGTAACAATTTCATTATAAACTGTTTTCTCTGAGAAAATGAAAGTGAAGATATAGCTAACTATTTGAGTTTTCTATTGGGCAGATTACCAATAATATAAATACTTAATGTTTAAAATTATATACTTTAAAGTATTTTATTGGTCAAAGGGGCTTTTGAATATTATCATATACCTTATATTTGAAAATCGACTGTTTAACTAAAATAAAATTTATACAAGAGTTTCTACCATGAAGAAAGTGATTTTTTGGTGGCATGTACATTTTTTTTTTTTTTTTTTTGAAGCAGAGTTCTCCGCTCTGCCGCCCAGGCTGAGTGCAGTGGCCGGATCTCAGGGCTCACTGGCAAGCTCCGCCTCTGGGTTCACGCCATCTCGCTGGCCTGCAGCCTCCCGAGTAGGTCTGGGACTACAGGGCGCGCCGTCCCACGTCGCCGTCCGGCTAGTTTTTTTTTTTTTTGTATTTTTAGTAAGAGACGGGGTTTCACCATGTTAGCGCAGAGATCGTCTCGATCTCCTCCAGCCTCGTGATCGCGCCCGTGCTCGGGCCATCCCCAAAGCCGCTGGGATTACAGGCTTGAGCCCACCGCGCCCGGCGGTGCATTACAATTTTATCCAGCATTTTCTACACACTATTATTCTTTTGGTATTAAAGTCATACAGAGATTTAAGACAAGTATATTTTATAGTATTGTGTCATAAAAAAGAAGAAAGTATGAAATTGAATTAAGCATTTTGTGTCTTTCAATCTGGTATAAACGTTAAGGTTTCTTAATAAATAATTGTGATAAAAGATAAAAAGTGATATTTTATAATTGAGTGCAAAAAATATTCTAAGGTAACAGGTGACTCACTAATTATTTGAAGTAGGAAGGCTTTATACCAAAATATGCAGTTTTTGAAGCAAGCCTTAATGAATATGACATAAAAAGTTGGCAGAAATTATTTGAAGTAATGATGGGAACAAAGACTGAAGACTAGTCTTCGTCCCATTTTCACAACAACCTATTGTTGAATTTTATTGTACCTCTAGTGATCAAAAGAAATTAACTGTAAAGTAACTTTAGATTGTAAAGAACCTTAACTCTTAGGATAAGAATGTTTTATATATATTGGAGGGCCTTCAGGCATCAATATTTGATAAAAAGTGTAACTTAGTCTAACTTGTGTCTGTGGGATAATAATTAGATACTTGTTTACAAAATTAATTAGAAGAAAAGGTAGGAGATCAAAAGCAGACATAGTAGGTGTGAGATAGTCAAATAGTACAAGCACATATAATTGGAATTGTAACCAAAAAGCAAAGGTAGAAATAGAAATGGGTCAAATACTTCATCATTTGCAATTTCTAATTTAAACAAAAAAGAAAACAAATCAGAGGTGAGTATTATTGTCCCACTTTCCCAACCAAGGACCCTGAAGCCCTAAGAGGTATAGTTTACATAGGCAGCCAAGTGCCAGAATCATAAAATAAGCTTTGCTCTGAATTTCTATAAAATACATGCTCTTTTGCCATATTAGTATAAGAAAGGATAGCTTAGGTAGTTGATATGGTTTGGCTGTGTTCTCACCCAAATCTTATCTTGAATTGTAATAATCTCCATGTGTTATCAGAGGAACCCAGTGGGAGGTAATTGAATCATGGGGACAGGTCTTTTCCGTGCTGTTCTCATGATAGTGAGTAAGTCTCACAAGATCTGTTGGTTTGATAAAGTTCCCCTGCACAAGCTCTCTTGCCTGACACCATGTAAGACATCCCTTTGCCATGACACCATGTAAGACATCATCTTCTGCCATGATTGTGAGTCCTCCCCAGCCATGTGGAACTGTGAGTCCATTAAACCTCTTTCCTACACAAATTGCCCAGTCTTGGGTATTTTTTATTAACAGCATGAGAACAGACTAATATACCAAATTGGTATTGGTAGAGTGGGGTGCGGCTATAAAAATACCTGAAACTGTGGAAGCAACTTTAGAACTGGGTAACAGGCAGAGGTTAGAACAGGTTGGAGGGCTCAGAGGAAGATAGGAAAATCTGGGAAAGCTTGGAACTTCCTAAAGACGTGTTGAATGGCTTTGACCAAAATGCTGATAGTGATATGGAAAATAAAGTCCAGGCTATGGTGGTCTCAGATGGCAAAGAGGAGCTTGTTTAAATGTCATTCTTGCTATGCAAAGAGACTAGCAGCATTTTAGCCCTGCCCTAGAGATCTGTGGAACTTTGAACTTGAGACAGATGATTTGAGGTATCTGGTGGAAGGAATTTCTGAGCAGCAAAGAGTTTAAGAGGTGACAGAGCATAAAAGTTTAGAACATTTGAAACCAGATGATGTAGTAGGACAGAAAAACCCATTTTCTGGGGAGAAATTCAAGCCTGCTGCAAAAATTTGCATAACAAGCAGCCAAATGTTAATTGCCAAGACAATGGGGGAAATGTCTCAAGGGCATGTCAAAGACTTTCATGGCAGCCCATCCATTACAGGCCCAGAAGCATAGGAGAAAAAATGGTTTTATGAGCTGGGCCTAGGGCCCCTCTGCTGTGTACAATCTCAGGCTATGGTGCCCTGCTCTCCAGCAGCTCTAGCCATTGATAAAAGGGACCAAGGTACAGTTTGGACTGTGGCTTCAGAGAGTGCAAGCCCCAAGTCTTGGCAACTTCCACATGGTCTTGAGCCTGCTGATGCACAGAAGTGAAGAACTGAGGTTCGGAAACCTCTGCCTATATTTTAGAGGGTGTAAAGAAATGCCTGGATGTCCAGTCTAATGTTGACTACAGGGGAAGGACCCTCATGGAGAACCTCTGGTAGAGCAATGGGGAAGCAAAATGTGGGGTTGTAGACCCCACACAGGGTTCTCACTGGGGCACTGCCTAGTGGAGCTGTAAGAAGAGGGCCACCATCCTCCAGATCCCAAAATGATAGATCCACCAACAGCTTATACAGTGCATCTGGAAAAACCACAAACACTCAATACCAGCCTGTGAAAGCAGTCAGGAAGGGGCCGTATACTACAAAACCACAGGGGAGGAGCTACCTAAAGCTATGGGAGCCCACTTCTTGCATAAGAGTGATGTGGATGTGAGACAGGGAGTTCGAAAAGATTATTTTTGAACTTTAAGGTTTAATAACTGCCCTATTAGATTTCAGACTTGCATGGGGCCTGTAGCCCTTTTGTTCTGGACAAATTATCCCATTTTAAATGAGTGTGTTTTCCCAATGCCTGTACCTCCATTGTATCTAAGAAGTAACTCACTTGCTTTTGATTTTACAGCTCATAGGTAGAAGGGACTTGCCTTGTCTCAGATGAGACGTTAGACTGTGGTCTTTTGAGATAATGTTTAATGAGTTAAGATTTTGGGAGACTGTTGGGAAGGCATGATTGGTTTTGAAATGTGAGGACATGATATTTGGGAGGGGCTGGGTGCAGAATGATATGGTTTGTCTGTGTCCCCACCCAAATTTCATCTTGAATTATATCTCCCAAAATTCCCATGTGTTTGGGAGGGAACCAGTAGGAGGAAATTGAATTATGGGGGTGGGTGCTGTTTTTGTGATAGTGAATAAGTCTCACGAGATCTGATAGTTTTATGAAGGGGAGTTCCCCAGAACAAGCTCTCCTTCCTGCCACCATGTAAGAGGTCACTTAACTCTTCCTTCATCTTCCAACATGATTGTGAGGTCTACTCAGCTCTTTGGAACTCTGAGCCCATTAAATCAATTTCCTTTATAAATTATCCAGTCTTTGGTATCTTTATTAGCAGCTTGAGAATGGGCTAATACAATAATATACAGATTTTTGAATTATGTGTATATTACCTTCAACTATATTTAAATTTTCTCTGTTTTCAATGTTATTAAAATTGTAACATTATAGAAATATGTTAGACCAAAATATTGGAGACATTTATTAAAATATTTTATTTTCAAAAGTTTGCCTTCTTATTAAAGAAATTATTGAGATTTTATAAGAGTTTTATATACAAAAAAGTTAGTTTCAAAATTAATTTTTACAAAAAGTGCTTTTGCTGTTAATAACTTTATACTGAATATTTCCTTTTGTAGTTCTCTATTTTATTGTATGTGACTCTTAAGATTTAAAGCCAGGAATCTTCAATAATCATTTTGTAAACAGTTAAACTTCTCTAAATCAACAGTTAATAACTGCAATATTAGTGGAAATTATGGAGAAAATTGTTTTGTAAAAGAATAATTGTAAACTCATGTCATAATGGGAGCTGGCAAGTGGTCTTAGAAGTAATTTGCCCTAAGTGTTTCATAAAATAATGAAGTAACAATGAGGGAGATTAAGAAACTAAGACTTTCTTAAAGTCATAAATATATGTAGATTCTCAGACTCTGAGTTGTGCTACTGTATTTTTATTTATCTATAATTCTTTGTGTTCCTCTGTCATATAAAAAAAAACAGTAGAGTATGTAATGTACAGTGAAGAATCCAAAGGACCTAAAACATTATTTTAGAAGTCTGAATTTTTGAATAGTAGATTGTCATACAGTAGGGAAGCTTAATGGAACAAGTCTTCACTATTTTCTGCAAATGCCTTTTATATGTTTAACCTATGAGATGGTTATATACCAAGTAAATATTAAAAGACTACATTTGCAAAATTAAATGTAATTCTTTAAAGATGGATGCTTTGTTTAAGAAACTTTTTGTTAGTCAGCTTTTCTACTTATGTGTTGACAGTAGTAACTCTAACACAAAGTTAAGCCAATGTTTTAAATACTTTAAAATTATTGGAAAAAGCATTGCACATCCACTGATGAAATATGTTAAAATCAAATTTTAATTTTTACTTACATTATTTTAAAATCCTGAATATAAACTTTTTAAATTTATTTTCAAAAATGTATCACAATCTTGCATAATATTGCAGTATATCTCTCACAGGATCCAATGAATAATTTATTTCACAATATGCCTCTGATTTTGTTCACAATGATAAATGTCTGAAATAATCATTGCTTTCTTTAAGTTTACATTACCTTGGTTAGTAAGTAGGGTGGTAAAATAAAAATTTAAAAAAAATCTGTTTTTATAAAACTCAACTAATCACAGCAATAAATATATTTAAAATAAAATAGAAATAAAGTAGTATTATACCTATGAAATACTTTATTATTTTAAATAATCTTTTGTAGATCCATTATCTTTCAATTCTATGTGTCTTATGTTTATA
>NW_016803334.1:853630-913671 GCF_001698545.2 Rhinopithecus bieti
GAGAATGGGCTAATACAATAATATACAGATTTTTGAATTATGTGTATATTACCTTCAACTATATTTAAATTTTCTCTGTTTTCAATGTTATTAAAATTGTAACATTATAGAAATATGTTAGACCAAAATATTGGAGACATTTATTAAAATATTTTATTTTCAAAAGTTTGCCTTCTTATTAAAGAAATTATTGAGATTTTATAAGAGTTTTATATACAAAAAAGTTAGTTTCAAAATTAATTTTTACAAAAAGTGCTTTTGCTGTTAATAACTTTATACTGAATATTTCCTTTTGTAGTTCTCTATTTTATTGTATGTGACTCTTAAGATTTAAAGCCAGGAATCTTCAATAATCATTTTGTAAACAGTTAAACTTCTCTAAATCAACAGTTAATAACTGCAATATTAGTGGAAATTATGGAGAAAATTGTTTTGTAAAAGAATAATTGTAAACTCATGTCATAATGGGAGCTGGCAAGTGGTCTTAGAAGTAATTTGCCCTAAGTGTTTCATAAAATAATGAAGTAACAATGAGGGAGATTAAGAAACTAAGACTTTCTTAAAGTCATAAATATATGTAGATTCTCAGACTCTGAGTTGTGCTACTGTATTTTTATTTATCTATAATTCTTTGTGTTCCTCTGTCATATAAAAAAAAACAGTAGAGTATGTAATGTACAGTGAAGAATCCAAAGGACCTAAAACATTATTTTAGAAGTCTGAATTTTTGAATAGTAGATTGTCATACAGTAGGGAAGCTTAATGGAACAAGTCTTCACTATTTTCTGCAAATGCCTTTTATATGTTTAACCTATGAGATGGTTATATACCAAGTAAATATTAAAAGACTACATTTGCAAAATTAAATGTAATTCTTTAAAGATGGATGCTTTGTTTAAGAAACTTTTTGTTAGTCAGCTTTTCTACTTATGTGTTGACAGTAGTAACTCTAACACAAAGTTAAGCCAATGTTTTAAATACTTTAAAATTATTGGAAAAAGCATTGCACATCCACTGATGAAATATGTTAAAATCAAATTTTAATTTTTACTTACATTATTTTAAAATCCTGAATATAAACTTTTTAAATTTATTTTCAAAAATGTATCACAATCTTGCATAATATTGCAGTATATCTCTCACAGGATCCAATGAATAATTTATTTCACAATATGCCTCTGATTTTGTTCACAATGATAAATGTCTGAAATAATCATTGCTTTCTTTAAGTTTACATTACCTTGGTTAGTAAGTAGGGTGGTAAAATAAAAATTTAAAAAAAATCTGTTTTTATAAAACTCAACTAATCACAGCAATAAATATATTTAAAATAAAATAGAAATAAAGTAGTATTATACCTATGAAATACTTTATTATTTTAAATAATCTTTTGTAGATCCATTATCTTTCAATTCTATGTGTCTTATGTTTATAATACTTAATTTTCAAAACTGTCTTCTAGTATATTATGAGTTATATTTCTTGGCTTATTTACAAGTTAAACATTTTTGTAAGCAATGTAATTTATTGATTCTTCAGAGATCCATGCTATTAAAAAATAACAAACATAACTTTCATTTTGAATGTATCTCTTAGTGTACCACTTAACAAAATCAAATATTTATTACTCATTTACTTTCTAGTGAATTTGATAAATAAGTTTTTTCATTTCTTTTTAAAAATCATTTGAGTACCAGAGCTTTAGACAGAATATACGAAAGAAATAAAACTGTTTACAAAAACATTCCACATACATAAATCAGATATCAAATAGTTATCAAGCAAATTTATTTAATAAATATTTCTCTTAACTTTCTTAAAATTGAATCTAAACCTTCTCACGTTAGCATACTCGAATTGGTGTTCTGAAGAAAATCCTTTTTATAGTAACCAACTGTAATTCTAACTGTGGTCACAATCAATTCAATTTAGCTGTTTACTTGTGATGCTTTACCTAGATGTCTCCTATTACTACAAACATTACAATAGGTAGCTAGTCAGACATGAGCAGGGCAGGAGAGGGCCCTCCCAGTCAGGAATGTGGGGAGACCATCAATTGATGGTCAGGTGGTTGTTAACTGTCTCTCTAAAATAATTGGTCTCAGCAGGCACCAGGGAAAGACAGTCTCCCAATAGATAGGAAAAATCTAAAGCTTGCAATCAGTAGCTTCCAAATAAGATTCTCAAGACTGTGCAAGTGTGCTCATGCATGTGAACTAAGAGGCAAACGGCAGTTTTACTGTTATGTGACCTCATAGGAACACTCGACTGGTGACGGAAAAATGCCCCAAGTGAGCGTGTGTACAAACCCAGTAAACACACTGCACGTCCCGCTCGTCCCAAGTGCTGACAAACCACTGCCCATATGGGCAGCTCACTTCAAGGGAAGAATCAGGGGAGAAAAAAACACAGCTCCCCAGAAACATGTCAACATATACAACCCCCATGTCAAAGGTCAAACCATGCTCTTGATCTCTCAAGTTGCCAGCTTGTACCTCTACCAAATGTTCTTTATTTCTTTTTGTTCCTGCTCTAAAGCTTTTTCATAACATTATACTCCTGCTCTAAAACTTGCCTCAGTCTCTCAGTCTGCCTTATGTCCCTTGGTTGAATAGTTTCTTCTGAGGAGGCAAGAACTGAGGTTGCTGCAGATCTGTATAGATTTGCCACCAGTAACATACTTGGGTGCTGTGTGACTTGGATACATTCCCTATTGCTAAGGCACTTTGGTACCACATGAGTTGGATATGTTCTGCTGCTGACTCAGATATGTTACCTAGTGGTAAGACATGTCTACATCTGGCCTTCTTCGACTGGAGATATCCAACTCCCCTATGTGTTTTCCTTCTCCTTTCATTCTCCTGCTTATTAACCAACCCCCAGAATGATTCCTCTTGGATGCAGTGACTCTGCTTCCTTTGGCTGATCTCTCAGTTCACCCTGATGACTGGCTCCCCGGGGTAAGAAGGACCTTGAGGTCTTTGCTGAGTAGAACTGAGACACCAATGACTCTCCTTGACAGGAAATTTGCAAGAGTGGTAGGGATAGTCTGAGACTGTGACAACTGGGTGAGGTGGCTCACATCTGTAATCCCAGCACTTTAGGAGGTCACTTGAGGCCAGGAATTTAAGACCAGCCTGGCCAACGTGGTGAAACTCCATCTCAACTAATAATACAAAATTTAGCTGGGCGTGGTGGTGCGTGCCTGTAATCACAGCTACTTGGGAGGCCAAGGCAGGAGAATTGCTTGAACCTGGGAAGCAGAGGCTGCAGTGACCCAGGATCTTGCCACTGCACTTCAGCCTGGGCTACAGAGCAAAAATCCATCTCAAAAAAAATAAAAAATAAAAATAGTCTGAGACTGTTCAATGTCTGGGGTTTCCTCTACTTTTCAACTAAAATTGGCTCTTTCCTAAAAACCTTCACTGCCTATTCTTCTGTTTTATCTGTGTGTATTCTGAAATTGCCTCATATACCTGCCAGACTTTTGCCTTGGGGGCAAGTTTGCCTTTTCTCTGGTTTTACTTTGCATGATGCATGACTTTGTTCTCTGGCTTAAATATACATGCTCCCTGTTATTTATGCACCTGTAGCCCTTAGTGTGCTTGGTGGCAAAGACATGGGCTCCCTTGTGGATATCCCCTGAGGTTTATACCTCTTTTACCCTACCAGCTCAGATGGCTTTCCATTCCTTCCTCTGTCTGCTGTCACATTGTCTGGATAGATACTAATCAGAACCCTGACTCTACCAGATCCTTATGACTTACCATAAAAAGGAGCAAGTTTTTTCATTACTGACATGCCCCAGGGATGTGTTTTGTGGTGGCTTTTGAAAGAGTTTGTCTGCCTGCAATAGTGCACTCAGTGGTCCTTTAAGGACCCCAGCTTCTTGTGGTTTTTTTTTTTTTTTTTTTTTTTGAGTTAGCCCCCCTTTGAGAGAAAGGGAAATTCTTCTTTTGTCATTTGCATGTTCTTACGGGAAGCCCTACATCCTCCTCCTGAGGTTACTACTTTATGCCAAGAGGACACGTAAACATTGCCCTCTCCAATGTAAGGGCTGCTGCTTTTGTGAGCATATGAAGGCTTTCCATGAGTGTTCCTCTAGCTTCCTCCCACTTCATTCTGTAGCCTCCATTTCTCTAATCACTTCCACACCCTTCTCAATATGCATTAAGACTTTCAGTTTATATTCAGAAGAAAGGTGGTCCAGCCCTTTGTAGCAATTAGCTGAAAAACAGGCTTCTCATCTACTTAAAGAACATAGGAAATGAGAATCTGAGAAAAGAGATAATCGTTTTGTTGCTAGAATGCTCCAAGCAAGAGCCACTATAAGGTCACAGAGACAAGGATATAGGCCAACCCAAGGCCACAGGTGAAAAAGACCCACAGGACAGAGATGAAGGTTGGTCCCAGGCTAAGAGAGGAGACCATCTTTTTTCATTTTTTTCTCTTCTGTTTTTTCTTCTCAGTTGTTGATTGCATATACCACAGGACATGCCCCTCAGAGACATCACCCCAAACTAGGAAAGCTTGATACCCTCGAACTTTAATACACAAAAACTAGTTTTACTTTGTAATACTGTTTGACCTAAAAAGTGAACCAGAAGGAAATTACAAGTCAGCTTTGGAATCTAGTGCCCCTGTGAATGAGGTCCTCAGATTAGCCTCCTCAGTCTTTTATAACCGAGAGTTGAATAAGGAGTGAAGGGCTAGGAAAAAGGAAAAAAGGGTGAGAGGCAGCTTAACTATTGGCTGCCATGTAAGCCCACCCACCTGCTTCAGGCTGTCCTAAGGACACTCTCCAAGTATCTGCCATTTGTGCCAGAAGCAGCTCACTAGAAAGCAAACTGTATCAATGGGATAAATGGAAAAATACCCTCCCTCTGCCACAAGCTTTGTCATTGGAATGGGACTGCCCTGAGGGCTGAAGGACCCTCAGGACAGAATACCAACACTTGATAGCCTTAAGCTGAAGGGACTCTTGGCTCCAGCCTGTTCCCAGATTGGGCATCTTCATCAACAGAACAAAGTCAAGATCAACTCTGGAAGCAGCAAGTAAAATTATAAGTTTACTTTTGGGTTCAAGAGCTGCATAGTCTGTGTTCATATCCTTCTCTAAGCAACTCCTCCAAATCTTTTTGGGTAATGGGAACAAATGGCACTTACTCCCTCCAAAAGAAAATATTCACACCCCTTGGGGCAAAAATATACTTTTCAAGAAGGGTGATTGCTTAGTGTTTATCCAACCTCTAAATTGTCTTTCTCTTTAATATCCTTACTTCTCTGTCAATGAAAAGTCAAACACTAAAATATTTCAATGACCATGGCCTGTGACACAGCCCTCAGGAAGCTCTGAGAACATGTGTCCAACGTGGTCAGGGTGCAGCTTGGTTTTATACATTTTAGGGAGACAATGAGACTTCAATCAAATACATGTAAGAAATACATTGGTTTGGTCCGGAAAGCTGGGACAACTCTGAACAAGGGGGAGCTTCAGTTTATAGGTAGATTTAAAAATTTTATAGTTGACAATTTGTTGAGTTTATCTAAAGACCCAGTGATAGCACAAGAGGCAGACAAATGCATAGGCACATAGGAGTGAGTTCCTGATGAATCCCCACCTCCAATCCAAAGACAGTTTAAAGCCTGAAAGCCAAGTTATAAATCAAATCTACAGACTGGACTGAGAACCTGACTTCCCATTTGGCATGCTTTCTTCTGATTGATCCTCACTCTTCACCTTTTTTATATTTACCTACCTTCTCCTAAATGGTTTTCTATACTGTTGTGCCCACCTTTGAGTGGTGTCTTTGCTTAACCTTTTTCTTCCTACTCACAAACCAATCATCATGCACCCCCCATTCCAAGTCCATAAAAAGCCCCATACCTAGCCACACTGAGAAAGAAACACATCCAACTGCTGGGATGAGGGACCACCCATTACATCCCCTCTTTGCAGACAACTCTTCATCATTCAGTAACATTCTTCACCACCCATCCTCACTCTTTTAATTGTCAGTGTAACCTCATGCTTCTTGGATGCAGGACAAGAGCTTGGGAACTGGCAAACACAGGTACAATCTATAACACAGGTAGGCCTAGTGGGTGAGGCACCTCCAGCAGCAGTCTTGGGGCCCAGCAGGGCTGGGGCAAGGGTGTGTCACTAGTCGTGGAGGTCTTCACTTAGCACAGGGACTGAGAAATGTCTCTCATCACTGGGATCAATAGAAAGTAATGTCTGGGTTAAGAGAAGAGGTTGTGGAGACTGAAGATTTTATTTGCAGATGAAGTCTTCATGAAGATAGTAGGCAACAGAGAGAATAGGTTGCAAAATGTTTCTTATCAGACTTAAAGTCTGTGTTGATGTTAATGCCAGAAAGGTATAATGAGGCATGTTCAATTGCCACTTCCTGTCATGGCCTGAAACAGTCTTTCAGGTTAAATTATAAAACAGCCCTGGCTGAGGAGAAAGTCCATTCAGATGGTTGGGACGTGGAGGTGGGGGAGGTCTTAGAATTTCATTTTTTATTTACACCTGGGAAAGCTACCTAAATCTTTAACCAATGACTTTTACCTGGACAATTCTACCTCAGGAGTTTAGAAATAGCCCACACTTATCCAGACAAGCTCTAACAAAAATCTGATTAAGCAATTTCTAGAGGGGTGATAACTTCTACAATACATAGATAACCTCCTTATCTGCTCCCCCTTCACAAAACTCACAGAGCAACATGCATTACAAACCATAGCTTCCTAACAGAAGGAAAATGACTTTCATCCAATTCAAGGGTTATAAAGGTAAAGAGGTATTTTTGTAAAAAATATTATAAAGAAAAAAGATGTTATGTGAGAAAGGATCATGTATGGTAAATTATTTTCCTAAAGTAAAATGACTGTTTAAAAAAAAAAGCTGTTTAGGGGAAATCAGAAAGTTCAAGCATGTCACAGATGGTATGTGTAAGTTATACAAAGATTTGTGAAAGATAATTTATAAAAATGTACTTTTAAAGGGAATTAGGTCTAGTAAATGCTTTAAGGTCATAAACTCCTAGTATGACTCTTAACTGTAAAACTTGCATGCTTTAAAGCTTGGTAAGACCTGGGGGCATACAAAGTTAATCATGCCCCCTAGCTATGCTAGAAAGAGTCAAACCTTATCTGCACTTCTGTCTGGTGTCCGAGACTCCAAAGCTAGTACATAATTAGAATCACTCGCTGATCAGGTTTTTCACCAAAAGTAAAAGTCTAAGAGTTAACAGTGTAACATGTACTTGAGACTACTGGAAAAATAATTTTACATGCAAGCCATGTAAGAAAATTAAAATATGCTTTTGGTAAAAGATTACAATAAATCTTAGGAATGTGAGTATTTTTTGCCTAGTTTAGAAGTCTAAAGGATTGTGTTAGGTTAGATAGGATAAACCTGAAGGTTTAAGAAAGTTATGGAAGGTTACTGAAAATTAACCTTGTAAAGAGATTTGTGTGTATATTGGCTAATGCTAAAGGGGTATTTTCAGTTTTTCCATAAATCAAACATTAGAATAAAAGCACAACAGAGTTTTATTACAAAATTAATCTGCTCTTTATAAATGTGTTAATTGTACGTGTCCCAAAATTATGCAAGACTCCTATGATTCTAATATAACTTAGTATATGTTATCAGTAATAATTATAGTTGTTATGCTAAATTATTGTGTGCCAAAGAGGTAATAAATTTCCTTGTCAATTGTGTCTTTGACTGTTACTTCCTTAAGACTTCTTGTCATCCACAAACAATTGTTGTCTTATTTTAATCATCCTTAAGAGATGGTTGTATAATCAATGATAGGACACTAACTGCTGCTCTGAATTGCCCATTTCTGATAACTTCAGAAATTTCTCCATTAGAATGGAGAAAAAACTTTCAGGATTCTCATGGAGAGCTGAAATTTTTGTGAATACCAAGCAGAACAGGAATTAACTGTGGGAATGAACTAATAGAAAACTGAAATAATCCTTCTATTCACAGCTTTTAACAGATGAGTAAAGTACACTCCTATGAACAAAATTTGGAGTATATTTCTCTTTACCAGATTTCCCCCAAATTTGAAAGCTATTTATGAGTATTACCAATTTATGGCAATATACTTATTTGCATAAGAGCAATAAGAATTCATTTTCTTTTGTAACAGAACATAATTGGATACACTGGTTATTTTACCAAGGCTTTTACTGGAATGAGGTGGGTTTCTTTAAGGAATCAAATTTTACTTACAGAGTCAACAAGAGCTTCTTGTAAAACTGACCTCATACCTTGCTTACACAGTACCCATACAGGGTGTCTGACTTGTGTAGGCAAACATTATTTTTAATTTAAAAAATGATATACATTGATTTTACTTAAGAATCAAGTTCTTAGTGAAATCTAAATTTATGTATCACTACTTTAAATGTGAAATTTATTATATTAATAAATCAATGTTTTGATTTTCTGTTAGTAATTATGGTAATCATTGTGAAGATACCAAGAGAAAAATGATGTAGGTTTTCCTTTTCAAGCAGTCAATAATCAGTTATATATATATTTGAGAAACACAAATATCTTCTATTTTACAAAACAAAAAATCTGTTTCTGAAAGTTGCTATGTAACAATAAAATGAGATAATAAGGAGATGGTCCTTTAAAATTGTGATATTTTGAAATACATGTTTGGTCTTCCCTGTTTACTGATATATATCTCCTTAAACCCTTGGAATGTCTGGAGTTACAAGAGTGTCTTTCGTATGCTAATGACATGCCTGGTGGCTGAGGTCCCTAAAGAGCTTCAGGATGGGGGCTGGTCACCAGAAAGAACAAGGCATGATTAGGGGTTTGAGACATTGAGAACCAGCCCTCAACATCCACAAGGGAATAAGCTGAAGGTTGAGTTGACCAATTGCCCATAATATATCAGCCATTCCTAGTTAATTAAGCTTCCTCCAAATCACAGAAAGATGAAGTTCAGAGAGCATCCAGATAGCTTAACATGTGGACATGCTTTGAGGGTGGTGTACTGAAGAAGGCACAGAAGCTACAGGCCTCTTCCCACATAGCCTCACCCAGTGTATCTCTTCCATCTGGCCATTTATCTGTATTCTTTGTAATAACCTTTCAAATAAACTGGTAAATGTAAGTAAAGTGGTGCCCTAAGCTCTGTGAGCCATTCTATCAAATTAATCAAATCCAAGCAAGACATTGTGAAAAATATGGTTTACAACTGATTGTTCAGAAGCACAGGCTACAACCTTCTGCTTGTGACTGGTATCTGAATTGCGAGCAGTGTTGTGGGACTGAGCCATTAACCTGTGGAATCTCATGATATCTCCAGGTAAATAGTTTCAGAATTGAATTGAACTTGAGAATGTCCAGCTAGTTAGCACCCACACATCTGGTGTCACAGATGTTCAATGAATCGGAGAAAACAGAGAAGGAAAAAACAGTTTGCTCTTAGCTTCACAGAAATTCAAAATTATTTTGGGATAAAGAAAGAATGATGCATTTACAGGAGTCAGGTTCTAGATTCTAAGAATTAGTGAGAGAATAAAGTAGAAAATCAAACAGATGTCAGAATCCTATAGTCAGTTCTAAGAAACTTGAAGTCTCTTCTGTGAATTATAAGGCCGATTAAAGGCTTTTAAGCAGGGGAATAAGTTGGTCAGATTTGTATTCATGAAAGATCATTCTGGCAGCAGTGTCAAGAATGGATAGGTTGTGAGCATGACTGGAGGCTATAAAGTTCGTTAAGAAACATTTGCAAAGAGAGCATTGACATAACACTGGGAATACAGAGCCCCGTTTCTAGCTCAGTCACTAACTGTTGGTACCATCACCTCTGGCAAGTCACTTGCCCTCTCGGAGGTCCCACAGCTGCATGTGTAAAATGAGGGGGTTGGACTACTTGGTCTCTAAGGTTCTTCTTGCTCTGATGGTATAATGTTATAATAGCTTTTCGGTTGCATACCATGCATTACAAGAAAGAAATTTCTTACTCAACAGAGCATTTGAGTTTTTTCAAGATGATTGCTATTACTAGTATCTGCACTAAAGAACAATACAATTTGTCTATACATGAACTCAAAAATCACAAATATAATAGTATCTAAAGTTAACATAAACTATATATACATATGAACTATTTGACTTCTACATTAAAATTTGAGAAACAAAGATCTAAGTTAATAGATAAAATGCACTTAGTCAGTATTTCTTAGTTTTTAAGACAGGTAGAGAGTAATTGCTTATTGTCTAATCAGTGTAATTATTAAAATATTATGTATTCATATACCATACTAATTAAGTAGTTACAATGATCCTATTCATTAAATACCAGGGAACATGTTATAAGCATAGTTGACAACAAAAATTCAATCATATCTCTGAATTTGAGTAAGTTTTTTAGCAGTTCACATTTTGAATTATATAGACATTCATTGTAACTTATTTCTCCTAAGTATACATTTTCACTGTTGGAAGACATTAATACACATAATTTAGTTTCAAGGTATTAGGACATTGGACAGTGTAAAATAGCTTTAGTAACAGTTGTTAATATTCTTACTGAAAAACTCACAGGAACTGATATTGTACATAACTTGCTCATTTAAAAGATTTGTCTGTAAATATTTGTTCAGTATAAATGACACCAGGTATAATAACTGTTTTGGAAAATATCTACAATTATCTTAAATCACATTTTACTAATATTACTGTTTTATGAATTTACATGATGCTAATACACATCTTTTTTTAAAAAACTACAAAGTTAAAATGACAGTGTTTTGTCTTTTCTTAAAAGCATCATTTTGTTCACGGGCATTTTTTTTTTCTTCCAACTTTTATTTTTGGTTTTTGGGTACATGTACAGGCTTGTTACACAGGTAAATCACATGTTACTGACATTTGGTGTACATATTATTTTGTTACCCCAAAACTGAGCATAGTAGCAATAGGTAGTTTTTCACTGCTAACCCCGCTCTACAACCCACCCTCAAGTAAGTCCTTGTGTACATTATTCCTCTGTGTCCATGTGTACTCAAAGTTTAGCTCCTACTTATAAGTAAGAACACATAGTATTTAGTTTTCCATTCCTGTGTTCATTTGCTTAGGATTATCCCCCCCAGCTGCATTGATAGTGCTGTAAAGGACATTATTTCTTTTTTTAATGGCTACATATTATTCAATTGTGTGTAGGTACTACATTTTTTTAATTTAGTCTACTGTTGATAGGTATATATTTTCCAATTTTTTTTTGTAATTGCTTTTGGAGTCTTAATCATGAAATATTTTCCATGGTATATGTCCAGGGTAAATATTACCTGGGTTTTCTTGTAGGATTTTTATAGTTTTACATTTTATATCTTTAATCCATGGTGGATTGATTTTTATATGTCATGAAAGAAAGGGGTCTAGTTTCAATCTGCTGCATATGGCTAGCCAATTATCCCAGTACTATTTATTGAAAAGGATTCTGTTCCCCATTACTTGCTATTGCTAACTTTATTGAAGACCATATGGTTGTAGGTGTGCAGCTTTATTTCTGTCTTCTCTAACATGTTCTATTGGTTTATATATCTGTTTTTGTACTAGTACCATGTTGTTTTGGTTACTGTAACCTTGCAGTATTGTTTGAACTTGGGTAGTGTTATGACTTAGGCTTTACTATTTTTTCCTTAAAATTGCTTTGGCTATTTGGAATACTTTTAGTTTCATATGAATTTCAAAATAGATTTTTTCTAATTCTGTAAATAAATCATTGATACTTTGGTAGGAATAATATTGAATTTATAATTTGCTTTTGGGCAATGTGGCAATTTTAGCAATATTAATTCTTTCTATCCATCAGCATAAACATATTTTTATTTGTGTTGTATCTGATTTCTGATTTCTTTCAGCAGTATTTTGGAATTCTCATTGTAGAGGTCTTTTGTCTGCCTGTTTAGATGTATTCCTAAGTATTTTATTTTAGTTTTGGGGGCTATTGTGAATGGGACTGTGTTCTTGATTTGGCTGTCAGCTTGGACGTTGTTGGTGTATAGATACACTACAATTTTTGTACATTGATTTTGTATCCAGAAAATTTATGAAGTATTTATCAGCTCTAGAAGTCTTTGAGCAGAAATCGTAGGGTTTTCTAGGTGCAGGTCATTTCATCGTCAAGAGAGATAGTTTGAATTCCTCTCCTCCTATTTGGATGCCTTTCGGTTTTTTTTTTTTTTTTTTTTTTTTTTTTTTTTTTTTTTTTTTTTTTTTTTTTTTTTTTTTTTTTTTGTCTGATTGCTCTGGCTAGAACTTCCAGCACTATGTTGAATAGGAATGAAAGTGTGACTCCTTGTCCTTTCTGGTTCTCAAAGGGAATGCTTCCAGCTTTTGTTTATTTGGTGTGATGTGGCTGTGGGTTTGTCATAGATAGCTCTTCCTTTTCTAGGTGTGTTCCTTTGATGCCTGTTTTGTTGAGGGTTTCTCATATAAAGGGATGTTGAATTTTGTCCAAAGCCTTTTATGCTCTATTGAGATGATCATGTCACGTTTGTTACAAACAAAAACTAAACTAAACTAAAAGTTCTGTTTGTGTGATTAATCACATTTATTAATTTGTGTATTTTGAACCAACCTTGCATCCTACAAATAAAGCCTACTAGATTGTAGTGGATTAGCTTTTTGAAGTGCTGCTGAATTCTATTCGCTAGTACTTTGTTGACGATTTTTGCATCTGTGTTCATGGGGACCACTGGCCTGAAGTTTTCTTTTTTCATTGTGTTTCTGCCAGGTTTTGATATCAGAATGATGCTAGCCACATAGAATGAATCAGGGAGGAGTCTTCCCCTTGTTTTTTGGTGAATGGTTTCAGTAGGATTGGTATCAGTTCTTCTTTATATGTCTGATGGAATTTGGCTGTGAATACATTTGGTCCAGGGCTTTTTCTGGTTGTTAGAGTTTTCACTGGTGATTCAATTTCAGAGCCAGTTGGTCTGGTCAAGAATTAAATTTCTTCACAGTTCAACATTGAGAGGCTGTATGTTTCCAGGAATCTGTTCATTTTTACTAGGCTTTCCAGTTTGTGTGCACAGAGGTGTTCATAATAGTCTGTGAGGGTTCTTTGTATTTCTGTGGGGTCAGTGGTAATGTCCCCTTTTTAATTTCTGATCCTTTTTATTTGTATATTATGTCTTTTTTCTGCATTAGTTTAGCTAGTGGTCTAACAATCTTATTTATTCTTTCAAAAATCAACTTTTGTTTTGGTTGATCTTCTGTATGAATTTCCATGTCTCAATATTCATTCCATTAAGCTCTAATTTTGGATATTTATTTTCTTCTGCTAGCTTTGGGGTTAGTTTGCTCTTGATTCTCTAGTTCTTCTATGGTTAATGTTAGGTGTTTAATTTGAGATCTTTATAACTTTTTGATATGATCATTTAGCACTGTAAACATTCTCCTTAGCATTGCTTTCGATATGCCCCAGAGATTCTTGCAGGTTGTATTTTTGCTTTTATTAGTTTCAAAGAATTTGTTGATTTTTGTCTTAATTTTATTGTTGAACCAAAACTCATTCAGTAGTGGGTTGCTTCGTTTCCATAAAATTGTATGGTTTTCAAATATCTTATTGATATTGAGTTCTATTTTGATTGTGCTGTATTCCAAGAGTGTGGTTGGCATAATTTTGAATTTTCTTTTGTAGTGTGTTGAGAATTTCCTTATGGCTGAATGTATGGTTAATCTTAGAATATGTGCCATGTGCAGATGAGAACAACGTCTATTCTGTTGTTGGGTGGAGTGTTCTGCAGATGTCTGTTCAGTCCATTTGGTCAAGTGTTGATATGGTTTGGATGCGGTCCCATCCAAATCACAACGTAAATTGTATCTCCTAGAATTCCCAAGTGTTGTTGAAGCCACCCAGGGGGAGAGGTAATTGAATCATGGGGGTCTTTCCCATGCTATTCTTGTGATAATGAATAAGACTCAAGAGATCTGATGGGTTTATCAGGGGTTTCTGCTTTTGCATCTTCTTCATTTTCTCTTGCCACCGCCATGTAAGATGTGCCTTTCATCTTCCATCATGATTCTGAGGTCTCCCCAGCCATGTGAAATTTTAAGTCCAATTAAACCTCTTTTTCTTCCCAGTCTTGTGTATGTCTTTATTACCAGTGTGAAAATGAACTAATACAGTAAATCGGTATGTGCAGAGTGAAGTGTTGCTGAAAAGATACCCCAAAACACGGAAGCAACTTTGGAATTGGGTATAGGCAGAGGTGGGGACAGTTTGGAGGGTTCAGAAGAAGACAGGAAAATGTGGGAAAGTTTGGAACTTACTAGAGATTTGTTGAATGACTTTGCTGAAAATGCTGACAGCAATATGGACAATAAGGTCTAGGCTCAGGTGGTCTCAAATGCAGATGAGAAACTTGTTGGGAACTGGAGTAGAGGTGACTGATAATGTTTTAGCAAAGAGACTGGCAGCGTTTTGCCCCTGCCTTAAAGATTTGCAGAACTTTGAATATGAGAAAGATGATTTAGAGTATCCAGTGGAAATAATTTCTTTCTCTCTCTCTCTCTCTCTTTTTTTTTTTTTTTTTTGAGATGTAATCTTGTTTTGTTGCCAGGCTGCATGCAGTGCAGTGGCACAATCTCAACTCACTGCAACCTCCGACTCCCTGGTTCAAGCAATTCCCCCGCCTCAGCCTCCTGAGTAGCTGGGACTACAAGTGACCACCATCACACCCTGAAAACTTTTTGTGTTTTAGTAGAGACAAGGTTTCACCATGTTGGCCAAGATGGTCTCGATCTCCTGACCTCATGATCTGCCTGCCTTGGCCTCCCAAAGTGCTGGAATTACAGGAGTGAGCCACTGCACCCAGTCCTGTTGGAAATAATTTCTAAGCAGCAAAGCATTCAAGAGGTGAGTTGGGTACTGTTAAAGGCATTCAGTTCTAAAAGGGAAGCAGAGCATAAAAATTTGTAAAATGTGCAGCCTGACTATGTGATAGAAAAGAAAAACCCATTTTCTGTGGAGAAATTTAAGTGGGCTGCAGAAATTTGCATAAGTAGCAAGGGCCCTAATGTTAATCCCCAAGACCATGGGGAAAAAGTCTCCAGGCCATGTCAGAGACCTTCACCACAGCCCCTCCCATCACAGGCCTAGACGCCCAGGAGGAAAAAGTGATTTTGTGAGCCAGGCCTGAAGTCCCTGTGCTGTATGAAGCCTAAGGACTGGTTCCCTGTGTCCCAGCTGCACCAGCCATGGCTGAAAGGCGCCAAAATACAGCTCAGGCTGTGGCTTCAGAGGGTGGAAGCCCCAAGCCTTGGCAGCTTCCATGTGGTGTTGAGCCTTTGGGTGCACAGAAGTCAAGAAATGAGGTTTGGGAACCTCCATCTATATTTCAGAAGATGTGTGGAAATGCCTGGTCATGCAGGCATAATTTCACTGTAGGGGTGAGGCCTTCATGGAGAACCTCTGCTAGGACAGTGTAGAAGGCAAATGTCAGGTGGGAGCCCCCACACAGGGTCCCCACTCTGGCACTACCTTTGGATCTGTGAGAAGAACGCCACCATCCTCCAGATCCCAGAATGGTAGATTCACGGAAAGTTTGTACAGTTTGCCTGGAAACGCCACAGACACTCAGCATCAGCCCAAGAAAGCAGCTGGGAGGGAGGTTGTACCCTGCAAAGCCACAGGGGTGAAGCTTCCCAAGACCATGGGAACCCACCTCGTGCATCAGTGTAACCTAGATGTGAAACCTGGAATCAAAGGAGCTCATTTTGGGGCTTTAATATTTGACTACCCTGCTGGATTTCGGACTTGCATGGGCCCTGTACCCATTTGTTTTGGCCAATTTATCCTATTTGGAACAGTTGTATTTACCCAATACCTGTAACCCCATTGTATCTTGGAAGTAACAAGCCTGCTTTTGATTTTACAGGCTTATAGGCGGGAGGGACTTGGCATTTCTCAGATGAGACTTTGTGGACTTCCAAGTTAATGCTGAAATAAGTTAATAGTCTGAGGGACTATTGGGAAGGCATGATTGATTTTGAAATGTAAGAACATGAGATTTGGAGGAGCCAGGGGTGGAATGATGTAGTTTATCTGTGTCGCCACCCAAATCTGAACTTGAATTGTATCCCCCAGAATTCCCACATGTTGTGGTAGGGACCGGGGAAGGTAATTGAATCCTGGGGCCTGTCTTTCCTGTGCTTTTCTTGGAACAGCAAATAAGTCTCACGACATCTAATGGCTTTACCAGGATTTCTACTTTTGATTCTTCCTAATTTTTGTTTTGTGGTTGCCATGTAAGAAGTGCCTTTTGCCTCCTGCCATGATTCTGAGGCCTCCCCATCCATGTAGAACTGTAAGTCCAATTAAACCTCTTTTTCTTCCCAGTCTCAGGTACGTCTTTATCAGCAGCATGAAAACAGAGTAATACAAGAGTTGGATTTAGTTCCTGAATATCTCTGTTAGTTTTCTACCTTAATGAATCCTGTTAATGGAATTTTAAAGTCTTTCACTATTATTGTGTAGCTATATATAAGTTTCTTTGTAGACCTCTAAATATTGTTTTATGAATCTATATGCTCCACTGTTGGGTGCATAT
Organism: Rhinopithecus bieti; assembly: GCF_001698545.2. NCBI lineage: Eukaryota > Metazoa > Chordata > Mammalia > Primates > Cercopithecidae > Rhinopithecus > Rhinopithecus bieti. Next base: position 870,236 of record NW_016803334.1, read on the forward strand.
AGTTAGGACAATTAAGTCTTCTTGTGGTGCTGAATTCTTTATTATTATGTAATTCTCTTCTTTGTCCTTACTGATTGTTATTGATTTAAAGTCTCTTTTGTGTCCAATAAGAGTAGCAATCACTCCTCTATTTTATTTTCTATTTTCTTGATAGATTGTTCTCTATCACTTTTCTTAGGCCTGTGGGTGCCACTGCATGTGAGACGGGTCTTTCAAAGACAGCAGATAGTTGGGTCTTGCTTCTTTATCCAGCTTGCCACTCTGTGTCTTTGAAGTGGGGTATTTACTCTGTTTACATTCAAGGTTATTCTTGATATGTGAGAATTTGATCCTATCTTCATGTTGTTAGCTGATTGTTATGTTGACTGCATTGCATAATTGTTTTATAGCATCAGTGAACTACGTACTTAAGTGTGTTTTTGTGGTGGCAGGTAACAGCCTTTCACTTCCATGTTTAGCACTCCCTTCATGATCTCTTGTAAGGCAGGTCTGGTGTTAAATAATTCCCTTAGCATTTGCTTGTCTTAAAAAGATTTTATTTCTCCTTTTCTTATGACACTTCATTTGGGTGGAGATGAAATTCTTCATTGGAATTTCTTTTCTTTAAGGATGCTGAATATAGGCCCCCAGTCTCTTCTGGCTGGTAAGGTTTCTGCTAAAAGTCCACTCTTAGTCTGATGGGGTTTCCTTTGTATATGTTCTGGTCCTTCTCTCTTACTGCTTTCAATACTTTTTGTTTTGAATTAGCCTTGGAGAATCTTATTACTTTGTGTCTTGGGGATAATTGTCTTGTATAGTATCTTACTAGGATTCTATAAATTTCCTGAATTTGCATGTCAACCTCTCCAGTGAGGTTGAGAAAATTTTCTTGAACAACATCTTCAAATATCTTTTCCAGATTGCTTCCTCTTTCTCCCTCCCTTTCTGGGATGCCAATAAGTCTTAGGTTTGGTCATTTGACATAATCCCATATTTCTCAGAGGTTTTCTTCATTAAAATTTTTTTCTTTATTTTTGTTTAGCTGAGTTGATTAAAAAACACTGTTCCTGCACCAAATTCTCTGGGTTCCATATAGCCTGGAATTCTATCTCTGCCAGCTCTCCTGGAAGCTCTTGCTGCCAGCTCAAACATTCAGCTAAGGGTGGTTTCCTGCAGCTAAGATTCTCAAGTCTATGTCAAGAGTTGGCCACCCCACACCTTTTTCATTCACCCATTCACCAGGAGCCACTCAAGGACAAAAATGAATCCTGGTGCTTGACAACCCTGTGCAGGACTCCCAGCATCCTCCCCTTTCAGTCATTTCTGAGTTCTCCCTCAGTCCACTATCAATGCCATTTTTCTGAAGATCTCTTAGTGGTGTTCCAGTCTTTTTGATAGTCTAGCCTATTGATGGAAAAAGCTCTTCCTTTCCGTGTCTAGTTTGCCATCTTGGCTTCAAATCAATGACAGAGTTTGATTCTATTTTTGCTTTACATTAGCTTTGATTATCTCATAATTTTGACATGGAAATTTTGAAGAAAATTTTAACTGTTTAAAAGTTTTAGCTATATTTTCTTGAAAAATGTATACATTATTCTTCATAACGCAATGTACATTTTCAAAGGTACACTAAGGAATTATATCTCTCCAGTTTATAACTGCATCTTCTCTGTGTATTGGAGTATTTCTAGCTCTTCAGTTTTTTCCTGATTTTCATTTACTCTCTTGGTTTCTTTTGAGATCTGCTCGTAGCACTGCTTTCAGCAGTTTTGCCTTGTTGTAGTTTTTTTTTTTTTTGGTTAGCTCTTGTCATTGTTCCTTATGGTGTTTGATCACAAATAATTTATTGTATAATAATTATATGCAACCTATCAACTTATTAGAAATGAGGAAAATATTTCACAGATGTCACCTACATAGGACATGTAGCATATTAATTACTCTATGCCTATAAAAATAGATTTCCCAGATATTAGTATTCTTTAAAGAATAATATAGTTGTGAATTGAATAGAGCTTTTAGACTTAAGGGTTAAGATGATCCAGATTTTGCCATTATTGTAGTATTAATTTTCTGGATATTCTTGTGTGAATCTATTCATTCACCTAAAATTCAATGTGCTAATCTTTAAACTACATAGGTTAAACATCTTAGTCTGTCTTATGCTACTGTAACAGAATGCCTGAAGTTGAGTAATTTATAATAAAGAGAAATTAATTTGATTCATGGTTTTGGAGGCTGAGAAGTCTAAGATTAAGGAGTCACACCTTGTGAGATCTTCTTGCAGCATTATCCCAAGTTAGAGAGGTGGAATAGAAAAAGATGATGTATGGCAGACAGAGAGATTAAGGAGGAGAGAGAGAGACAGAAAGAGAGAAGGAGGGTCAACCAAATTTATCCTTTTTTCAGAAACCCACTCCTGCACTCTTGCAATAACTAACCAATTACTGCAATAACAGTATTAATCCATGCATGAGGGCGGGACACCCATGACCTAATCATCTCTTAAAGCTTCCACCACTCAATGTTGCTGCATTGAAGATTAAATTTCCAACCTATGAACTTCAGAGGACACATTCAAACCATAGCATTGGACTAAATCTTTATTTTTTCTTTGTATTTACATATAGCCAGTGTGTGCGTGTGTGTGTGTATGTGTGTATATATGTATATATATAACCTTTCAACTATAGCATCTATGAATCTCTTACATGGATAAAAAATTTAAAGTTTGATTTACTATAAGATAAATTATCTAAGTAAATACTGTCATGTGGCTCTGAAAAGAGCTAATGAAATCCTCAGAGGCCAAGATTGTCTAGCAGAGGGATCTCCAACCCCAGGCCACAGATCTTTAATATTTCAAGGTCTGTTAGGAACTGGGCCACACTGCGTGAGGTGAGGGGCAGGTGAGTGGACATTGCCACATGAGCTCTGCCCTCTGAAAGATCAGTGGCAGCACTAGATTCTCATAGGAGCAAGAACACTATTGTAAACTGTGTATGCGAGGGATCTAGATTGTGTGGTACTTATGAGAATCTAATGCCTGATGATCTGAGGTGGAACAGTTTCATCCTGGAAACATCTCCTTCATTCAGTCAGTGGAAAAATTGTCTTCAATGAAACTGGTCCCTGGTGCCAAAAAAGTTGGGGGCAGTGGTTTAGTAAATATTTTATATATTGCTTGTGCAGTTCTGTAGATAATGAGATGGAGCAGGGACACCTCTTAGGGACCTGGAGGCCCTCCAAACATGGAAATAATGAAAACCTTGAGTTCCTTTAAGAGAAATTTCAGGCACCTAGCATGCCTGAAGAGCAAATAAGCTATGTAATAAGGAATAAGGTAATAGTTGCTTAAAAGTATAGCCAAAGAAGTTAGAATCACAGGGTGTTTGGTTCTTCTGCAGAAACTAAAGGTAACAACATTTTAAAAATGCGTCCCTCAGATTTTTCCTTTTTTTTTTTTTCTTCAGGAATCTGAACCCCACAAAATAATCCACTGCATGTCAGGCCTCAGATAAGGGGAAGCCTGAGGACGAACTTCAGATTGTCATTCTTTCCTGAATAACAATTCTTCCTCAGGGGCCTAGAGGAGGTCATACCCCAGAAATAACTTTTTTTTTTTTTTTTTTCTGATCATGCTCAATTTTTTTAAACAAACTACACCTCGTGAACCAGTTGCAAATCGAAAAACCCCTTTGAATCCATCATAATCCATGGTCACTATTTCCAAGATATTTTTTTTTTTTTTTTTTTTTTTTTTTTTTGAGACGGAGTCTTGCTCTGTGCTCCGGCTGGAGGCAGTGGCCGGAACTCCAGCCTCACTGCCAAGCCCACCGCCCCCCCTTCACCGGGCCATTCCCCTGCCTCAGCCCCTCCCGAGTAGCTGGACTAACAGGCCCCACCTGCCAGCTAATTTTGTACCTTTTAGTAGAGCGACGGGCGTTTCCACCATCGTAGGCCAGGACTGCCGATCTCCTGACCTCAGTGATCCACCCGTCCGGCCTCCCGCCACTGAAGTGCGGGACACAGCTGACGGCCACCACCCCCGCAAGATACTCTCACACTGGTTATAGGTCAAAAGCAATGGATAGCTACAAGATATTGATTTTTTTTTTTAAAAAGTTGCACTTGCCTGTAACCATTTGCCTCCCCGTCTTTAAAAAACCCTTGACTGCAAGCCACTGGGGACGTTCAGGTCCACAAGCATTAGCTTCCGCGATTTTCCCTTGCTTTGTGGCCCTGCAACAAACTTTCTCTGACGCAATCTGATGTCAGTGTCTGGCCATTGCTATGCCAGAGGAACAGACCCAGTTGGTTCGGATAACAATAACTCACTCCCATGCGCCAAAACTACATGCTGAAGTTAGCATTACTCTAAGAATAATTGGTATCTTCCTCCTCTTTTCCCCAAACCAGAATATTAGATCTCTTAATGGTGATTTTAATGCACTTTACAGTATAGCCTCAATGAAATATCTCACTTTAAGACGCAGGGCAATAAGAGGGCCTCTGATCATGGGCTAGTAGCATTAGACAGGCACCCAGCCGTTAAAGTAGCACACAGAGTCCAGGTACACACACACACATACACGATCGCACACACACACAAACATAATTTTAATAAAGATAGCGTGGTACTTCTGTTCACCTTGGAATCAATGGTTTAGTGTGATGGGGACGCACAACCCTAAATGACCCTTGGCCAGCTGTGAGAATGGCCTTTCTGGAAGCGGTAACTTACTGGGCATCCTGCCCCTGGTCCTTGAAATAAACGATGTCTGAATATTTACAAAAAAAAAAAAAAAAAAAAAATTGTAGCATTGTGGGGCGGCTGCCTACACTACAGAATGCAGCTGTGACAAAGGTGGAGAACAATCGGGCAGCACAAGGCATGTTAGGTAGAGAAAAGACAAATTAATTAATTGTCAAATTCTTCTTCAAGCACATGAATACCACAGATTCCTGCAATAACCATAAGTAGTCATCACCAGCAGGCATTGACAATCAATTTTCTTTCCTTTACCTTTTATTTTTAATTTCATGGTTCCAGTGATACTCGCAGAATTACACCGTAGTTCCGAATAATCGCACAATGTGTGACTGAAACCATATGTAATATGTAATAAATCGCCTCCTACTGTAAATATATCATAGTGTATATAGTTCTAGGTGAAATTTGTCTCATTGATATCAATAATACAGTAACAAGATAAATAGTGCCAGTAAATTTTGAAGTGAATTTGTAACACTTCCTTTAATACCTATAGAATTTATAAAAAATCTATACAAATTTGTACATTTTTATGTAAATTATTTTTATGTTCTAAAATCAGCTTTAGTAGGAACAAACGTAAACATTCATAGCTATAAGAAAGAGTTAGCTACTGTGAGGACAACATATTAGTTAAATTATATAAAATAATATATTATTTTATTTATTATGCATACTCAAGATTGGCTGGGCCTTTTTCAGTGAAAGCAAACATTCAAAAATAATAAATTAAATGATCTCTGGTATTTTGCTGAGTTTTGTTCAAATAAATATTATAGCTTTTTACATAATTTCCTTATTTTACTTGTGTGAAGGTATAATTACAACAGGAGATGACAGAGTGTATTTTAATAATTGGTTTTACATACATGCACATATATATATATATATAACTCTTACACATAATTTGTCCTCTTGCTGTTGACCCCATAAACATAATGGATGAATGTGACGTGACATTAATAATCAACATCTTCCTATTGTATTGAAATAATATTTACCGTCTTTCTCCAAGCCGTTTCAATATGGAAAAAAAGGGTAATCCATTCCCCTGACCAGAATAAGAAATGGAATATTCAAACAAAATAAATTGTCCTAGGAAACTAACCAGGCTCCACTTGAAAGCACATTTATCATGGAAAACTTTAGTCTCATGTTAGTGGCTATCATCCACAGTTGTAGAAGCCAATTTAAGTTCAGTATCAACTTCAAGAGAAATACCTCAGGGTTTCCTTTTGCCTTCCCTCTTTGAGATTGCTGTTTCCTAAGGCACGCTTTTGTTCCAAGTCTGGACTCCAACCGCTATCTTGGCCAAGGCTTGTTCTTTCTCTTTTTTGAAGATACAGGGGTTATCTGAAACATTTTCATTCATACAGTGGCCTCTCCAGATGAAGGGTGGTTCATTCTAATAAATCTTTTTACCTTTACTCCTATGTCAGTGCTTAGCATGTAGTGAGCACTCAGTTCAGACTGGTTGAATGAATAAATACATGGATAAGTGAATAAATTAGAGATAATGCTATCAGTGTCTTCTCCATTCAGGCTACAACTACCTGTAGGTTTTTTTTCTTTTCAGCTTTAGAGCTCACATTTTAAGTTGTGAAATGTATATAAGTATGTATGGAGAATTGGCAGCTAGGCTGTTTCAGACAATTAAAACTCTCTTCTGTGATAAATAGCTGACACAACTAGGTACGTCCAATGTGAAAAGGTGAAGAGTTTGGAAAGGGGCATTCGTTTTGGACAATATTTGAAAAATTTTGGACATATTCTTTCTGTGTTATATTGGATTCTTTTTGTTGAAATTTTCTTGGTTAGCGATAATTAACACTTACATAATTTTCAATCCCAGGTACTGGTCTAGGGAGTTTTACATAAAAGTCAGTCCTTTAAGGTAGTTATTTTCATTGTCTCCCATTTGTGACTTACTTAGGAAACTGAGACACGATGTGCATTAGTCACAGAGTCATGTAGCTAAGCCATTGTCAATGCTCTTAATCACTGTGCACTCTGTTCCCTCCTGTTTGTTTTTTTATTCTCTTTTTTCCAAAAAAAATTAATATGACACTCATAGTCTACTGTATTGAGAAAGGTATTAGACAATAAACAATAATTAAGGAACAAAAGAAAAAAAGTTTTAGGAAGGAGGGAACAAAATACTTCTGTCCAAAAATTGCTTTCTTATATCTAGACTTTGAAAAATTGAGATTTCCAATTATGGGCTTTTGGATAGAAACTTTTATAACACTGTAACATGTAGGTACAACAGGAGATCAATGAATATAGGGTGTGCCACCTCAGAATGCAAACAATTTTACTTATAAGTCAGATTATCCAGTAACGTGTACGCTGGTTCTGTAATTTTGAGATTTTAAAATAGAATTCATTGTATAGGGCATTTTATTTTCACAGCAAAACTGAGAGGAAGGTTAAAAGATTTCCAATATGCCATCTGCCCTTACACATGTATATTTTCCTCATTATTAATATCGCCCACCAGAGTGGTACATTTGCTACCACTGGACAATGCACATCAACACATCACTATCATCCAAAGTCCGTTATTTTCATGAGAGTTTATGATTGGTGTAGTGTCGTCTCTGGCTTTGGACAAATGTTTAAAGACTTGTATCACCACTAACATACCATAAAAAATAGTTTAATTGCCCTAAAAGTCCCTTGTGCTCCACTTGTTCATCTGCCACCCTTCCCCTTATACCTGGAAACCACAGATTTTTCACTGTCTCCACAGTTTTGTGCTTTTCAGAGTGTCATATAGTTGGAATCATACAGCACAGAGTAATTTCAGACTGACTTCTTTTACTTCATAATAAGCATTTACGTTTCCTTTATGTCTTTTCATGACTTGATAGTTTATCTTTGTTACCACTAAATAGTATTCCATTGTCTGGATATACCACAGTTAATTCACCTACTTAAGGACATCTTTGTTGCTTCTAAGTTTTGGCAACTATAAATAAAGTTGCTATAAATGTTCTGTGCAGGTTTTTTATAATATAGTTTTCACCTTCTTTGGGTAAAAACCAAGGGTATAATTGCTGGATCATATGTTAAAAGTATGTCTAATTTTATAATAAACTATCTATCTAAATGTCTTTCAAAGTGGATATACCATTTTGCATCCTCACCAACAATAAGTGAGAGCTTCCATCATTTCACATCATTGTGACCATTTGGTATTGTCAGTGGTCTGGATTGTGGTTACTATAATACTGTGTGGTGATATCTCACTGTTCTAATTTGCATTTTCCTGATGATCTATGATGTGGAACATCTTTTAATATGCTCATTTGTCATCTGTAAATATTATTTGATAAAGTGTCTGTTAAGGCCTTTGGCCTTTTTTTTTTTTTTTTTGAGATGGAGTCTTGCTCTGTCACCTAGGCTGCAGTGCAGTGCGTGATCTTGGCTCACCGTAACCTCCCGCTCTGAGGTTCAAGCAATTCTCCTGTCTCAGCCTCCCGAGTAGCTGGGATTACGGGCACCTGCCACCGTGCCTGGCTAAAGGCCTATTTTTTAATTGCGATGTTCTATCATTGTTGAGTTTTTAAAGTTTTTTGTATATTTTGCATGGTGGTTCTTTGTCAGGTATGTCTTTTGCAAATATTTTCTACCACTTGGTGGCTTGTCTTTTCATTCTTTTGATAGTGTCTTTCTGAGAGCATAAATGTGTAATTGTAATGAAGTTAGGGTTATCAATTTGTTCTTTTATAGATCATGCATTTGGTCTGATACCTAATATGTCATTGCCAAACTCAGTGATTCGTGTATTTTCTCTTGTGTTATTTCCTAGGAATTTTATAGTTTTGTGTTTACATTTAGATCTGTTATCCATTTTGAGTTAACTTTTGTGAAGGGTATAATATCTGCATCTAGATTCACTTTTTTTGCATGTGGATGTCCAATTGTCTCAACAGCATTTATTGAAAAGACTATATTTTCTTCATAGTACTGCATTTGCCAACTTGTCAAAGATCTATTGATGATATTTATTTGGACCTATTTCTGGGCTCTTTATTCTATTCCACTAATTATCTATTCTTTCCCAAATACCACCCTGTCTGATTACTTTAGGTGTATTAGTAATATTTGAAGTCAAGGTAGTGTACATCCTCCAACTTTGTTCTCCTTCTTTTCAGTATTGGATTAGTTATTCTGGGTATTTCTCCTCTTTATATAAACTTTAAATTCATTTGTCTATATTTGCAAAGTAACATGATGCCATTTTAATTAAGATTTAATTGAATCTATAGGTCAAATTGGGGAAAAAAATGACAGCTTGAAAATACTGAGTCTTTCCATAAGTAAACATGGACTAGCTTTCTGTTTTTAGGTTACTGCATCAGTGTTTTGTAATTTTCCTCATATAGATCTTGTAAATGCTTAATAGATTTATACCTCAGCATTTCATATGTTTAAGGATGCTAATGTAAATAGTATTGTATTTTTAATTTAAAATTCCATTTGCTCATTACTTTATATATGAAAGTGATTGACTACTGCATATTACCCTTGCATCCTGCAACCTTGCTATACTCACTATTTCCAGGAGTTTATTTGTCAATCCTTCTGGATTTTCTATATAAATGATTACGTCAGATGAAAAAAACAAGATAGTTTTTCTTCTTCCTTCTCAATCTATATATGCTTCATTTTATTTCTTGTTTTATCACATTGGCGAAAACTTCCAATGTGTTGACAAGCAATGGTGAGAGGGAATATCCTTGCCTTCTTCCTGCTCTTTGTAGAAAAATTCTAGTTTCTCACTATTAAGTATAATGCTAGCCAAGAGAGAGTTTTTGTAGATATTCTTTATCAAGTTGAAAAAATTATCCTCTATTTCTAGCTTATTGAGAGTTTTTGTAATGAATCATTGAATTTTGTAAAATCCTTTTCCTGTATCTGTCAGTGATCATGTGTTTTCTTCATGAGGCTATGGGTATGATGGATTACATTAAGTGTTTTTTCTAATGTCAAACCAGCTTTGCATAATTGTGACAAGTACCACTTGATTGTAGCATTTAATTCTTTTACAGATTACTTAATTTGATTTTCTAATTTTTTTAACTTTTATTTAACGTTCAGGGGTACACAGACAGGTTATTTATACAGGTAAACTCGTGTCACATGGGGTTTGAGGTAAGAATGATTTCATTATCCAGGTACCAAGCATAGTACGTAATAGTTATTTGTTCTAATCTCCACCTTTCTCCCACCATTCACCCTCATGTAGGCCTCAGAGTCTGTTGTTCCTCTCTTTTGATCCATGTGTTCTCATAGTTAGCCTCCACTAACAAATGAAAACACATGGTATTTAGTTTTCTGTTCCTGCATAAGTTTGCTTAAGATAATTGCCTCTAGAACTATGCATATTTCTGTATAGGACATTATCTCGTTCTTTCTTTATGGCTGCATAGTGGTCCACGTCATATACGTACCACATTTTAGGTTGATTTCATGTCTTCTCTATTGTGAATAGCACTGCAATGAACATACCTGTGCATGTGTCTTTATGATAAAACGATTTATATCTTGGAGGATACATACCCAAAAATGGGTCAAATGGTATTTCTGTTTTTAGCTCTTTGAGAAATTGCCACACTGTTTTCCACAATGGTTGAACTACTTTATACTTCCACCAACAGTGTATAAGTGTTCTCTTTTCCCTGCAACCTTAATAGCAACTGTTATTTTTTTGACTTTTTAAGAATAGCCATTCTGATGGTTCTGATATTCTGGTGTGAAATAGTATCTCACTGTGATTTTGATTTACATTTTCTGATGATCAATGATGTTGAGCATTTTGCATATGCTTCTTGGCTGCATGTATGTATTCTTTTGAAAACTGTTTATATCCCTTGCCAACTTTTTAACTGAATTTCTTGTGTTTTGCTTATAAATTTATTCAAGTTCTTTATGTATTCTGGATATTACACATTTGTCAGATGCATAGTTTGCAAATAGTTTCTCCCCATTCTGAATGTTGTCTGTTTATTCTGTTGATGCTTTCTTTTAGTGTGCAGAAGCTCTTTAGCTTAACCAAATCCAATTTGTTGATTTTTGCTTTTGTTGCAATTGCTTTTGGTATCTTCATCATGAAATATTGCCAGTTCCTGTGTTCAGAAAGGTATTTCCTAGGTCATCTTCCAAGGATTTTATAATTAGGGGTTTTACATTTAAGTCTTTAATTCATCTTGAGTTCATTTTTGTATATGGTGGAAGGAAGGGGTGTGGTCTCAATCTTCTGCATATGACTAGCCAGTTATCCCAGCATTGTTTATTAAAAAGGGAGTCCTTTCTTCATTGCTAGTTTTTGTCAGCTTTGTTGATGATCAGATGATTGTAAGTGTGCAGCATTATTTCAGAGTTCTCTATTCTATTCCATGTGTCTGTTTTGGTACCAGTACCATGCTGTTTTGATTACACTAAACTTTTAATATATTTTGAAGTCAAGTAGTGTGATAACTCAAAATTTGCTCTTTGTGCTCAGGATTGCTCTGATTACTTGGCATCTTTTTGGTTCCACACAAATTTTAGGAATCAGTTTTCTATTCATGTGAAAAATTCTATTGGTGTTTTTATAGTAATTGCATTGAATCTGTAGATTTTTGGGGATGGTGTGGTTATTTTGATAATACTAATCTATCTATGAGCATTGGATGTCTTTCCACTTGTTTATGCCTCTTTCAATTTATTTCATTAGTGTTCAGTAGTTTTACTTTAGAGGATTTTTACCTTCTTGGTTCTATTTATTCCTAGGTGGTTCATTTCCTTTTTTTCTTTTTGTCAGCACTGTAAATGGCATTGTCTTCTTGATTTATTTCTCAGATAGTTCATTATTGGTGTATAGAAACATTACTTGTTAATTTTTTATACTGCAATTTTACTGATTTATAAAATATAAGAGTTTTTTGTGAAATATGTAGTTTTTTCTAGTATAAGATCATGTCATCTGCAAAGAGGGACAATTTGACTTTCTCTGTTCCAGTTTGGATGCCTTTTATTTCTTTCTCCTGCCTATTGCTCTGGCTAGAAATTCTAGTACTGTGTTGAATAAGAGTGGTAAAACAGGGCAACCATGGCCAGTCCTGGTGGTTCACACCTGTAATCCCAGCACTTTGGGAGGCCGAGGAGGGCAGGTCATCTGAGGTCAAGAGTTCAAAACCAGCCTGGTCAACATGGTGAAATAGCGTCTCTACTAAAAATACAAAGATTAGCCAGTCGTGGTGGTGGGCACCTGTAATCCCAGCTACTCAAGAGACTGAGGCAGGAGAAATGCTTGAATCCCAGGAGGCAGAGATTGCAGTGAGCCAAGATTGCATCATTGCACTCCAGCCTGTGCGACAAAAGAGAAACTCCGTCTAAAAAAAAAAAAGAAAAGAAAAGAAAAAAGAAAGCAGGCATCCTTGTCTTATTCCAGTTGTGAGACAAAAGGTTTTCAGCTTTTCTCCATTCAATGTGTTGTTAGTTGTGGGTTTGTCATATGTGACTTTCATTATCTGGAGATATGTTTCTTCCATGCCTAGTTTGTTGAGAGTTTTTATCATGAAAGGATGCTACATTTTAATAAATTTTTTTCTACTTTAAGAAGATCATATATTTTTGTCCTTCATTCTATTAATGTGATGCATCATCCTTATTGATTTGTGTGTATTGAGCCATCCTTGCATCCCTGGGACTAATTTCACTTGATTATGGTGTGTTGTCTTTTTGGAGAGCTGTGGAATTCAATTTGCATGTGTTTTGCTGAGGATTTATGCATCTATATTCATCAGAAATACTGGCCTGCAGTTTTCTTTTGTTCTTGTGTGTTCTTGTCTGGTTTTGCTATTAGGGTAATGTTGGTTTCATAGAATGAACTAGAGATAACTTTCTCCTTTTCAATTTCTTGAAATAGTTTGAGGAAGTTTGTTGTCAGTTTTTGTAATTTTGGTAGAATTCAGCAGTAAAGACTTTTGGTTCTGGCTTTTTATATATTGGGAGACTTTTTATTACTTATTCAATCTCATTACTCATTATTGATCTCTTCAGGATTTCTGTGTCCTCCTGATTAAATTTTTTTGATTGGATGTGTCCAGAAATTTATTCATTTCCTCAAGTATTTCTAGCTTGTTGCCATATACATGTTTATATTAGTTTCTGATGGTCTTTTTATTTCTGTGTTATCTATGGTAGTATCTCATTTTTTAGTTTTGAGTTTATTTAGTTCTTTTTTCATTTTTTAACCTTGATTAGTCTAGGTTAGAATTTATTAATGTTGTTTATCTTTTCAAAAAATTCAATGTTTTATTTCATTAATTCTTTGCAATTAAAAAAAATCTCTATTTCAATTCTGCTCTGATCTGTAATATTTCTTGTCCTTTACTAATTTTATGTTTGATTTGTTTTGCTTTTCTAGTTTCTTGTGGTTCACCATTAGGTTGTTTGTGTGAAATATTTCTACATTTTGATGCAGACATTTATTGCTATAAAATTCCCTCAGCACAGTTTTTGCTATATCTCATAGTTTTTTGTAAGTTGTATTTACATACATTTTTGTTTCAATAATTTTTTTGATTTCCTCTTTATTTCCTCCTTGACACAATGGTCATTCAGGAGCATATTGTTTAATTTCCATGTGTTTGTTAAGTTTTCAGATTTCCTCTTGTTAGTAGATTTTAATGTTATTACATTGTAGTCTGAGAAGGTACTTGATATGTTTTGATTTTTAAAAATTTGTTAAGCATTGTTTTGTCTCCTAACTTATGGTCTACCCTGGAGAATCTTCCATGTGCTGATGAGAAGGTGGTGTATTCTGTAGCTGTTGGATGAAATATTCTGTGAATGTCTGTTAAGTCCATTTGGTCTAAATTGCTTTTTAGATTCAATGCTTCTTTGTTAATTTTCTGTCTAGATAATCTTTGTAGTGCTGAGCATGGGGCTTTGAAGTCCTCGTCAAGTATTGCCTTGAACTCTGTGTCTCCCTTTAGGTCTAATATTATTTATTTTGTATGTCTGGGTGCTTCAGTGGTGGGTTTGTATATATTTAGAATGATTAAATTCCCTTGTAGATTTACTGCTTTATTATTATGTAATAAGCTTATCTTTCTCTTTTTACTGTTTTGACATAAGGTTTGTTTTATCAGATATAAGTACAGCTACTTCTGCTTGTTTCTGTTTGCATGGAATGTCATTTTTTGTTGTTTTAATTTCAGTTTGTAAGTGCCTTTAAAGGTGAGAAGAATTTCTTGCAGCATATAGTTGGGTCATGGATTTTACCCATTCAGCAAGTCTATATTTGTTTCCTTTTTATTTTCTTTAATGAAGCATAACTTTGCTAGGTATAATATCCTTGACTGACATTTTTAATTTTTCCTTTAGCACTCTGTATATACCATTCCATTCTCTCCAAGCTTAGAGTGTTTCTGCCAAGAAATTTGTCGTTAGTCTTATGGGGCTTCCCTTATAAGTGATTTGACAGTTTTCTTGCTGTTTTAGAATTTCTATTTGACTTTTGACAGTTTGACTGTAATGTATAGAGAAGGCCTTTTAGAATTGTAACTATTCAGAGATCTGTGAGCTTCCCATGTTGGTTATCTAATCTCTTGCTAGACTTGAAATCATCTCAGTTATAATTTCATTAAATAGATTTTCTCTCTCTTTTATTTATACTTTTGCTTTCTGCACCCTTAAAATTCAAATATTTGGTCAGTTTATGGTATCCAATAGGTCACATAATCTTTGTTCATTATTCTTTGTTTTCTTCCTATATTTTCATCTGCCTAGATTATTTCAAAAGACCTGTCTTCAAGTTCTAAAATTCTTTCTTCTCCTTGGCCCAGTCTATTGTTGAAATTTTCAAATGCCTTCTTTTTTAATTTCAATCAATGAATTGTTCAGTTTCAGAATTTACATGTGGTTCTTTTTTATGATATCTATCTCATTGGTATATTTCTCATTTATATTCTGAATTGCACTTCTGATTTCTTCATATTTTTTTATCTTCATTCTTATGTATCTCACTGAGTCCTTTAATATTATTTGAATTTTAGTTTCAGGATTTAAACAATTTTGTTGTTATCTAAAGCTGGAGAATTATTGTGTTATTTTGGAGACGTCGTATTTTCTTGCTTTTTATGTTTCTCATGTCCTTAAACGAATTATCTTCCCATCTGGTATAACAGACACTACCTTCAATTTTTCAAATTTGCTTTCATAGGGAAGGACTTTTTCCTGAATATGTATCTCTGGTGTTGGTTGTTTAAGGCATTTTCACTTTCGTTCTAGGTGTGTTCAGTAGTGCAGGATTCATATGATTTACTTGGTTGTAAACAACATTAATGATACCTGTGATTTCCTCAATGGCTTGGAATGCGGTTATTAGTGGAGGCCATGTCCCCTTTTTTGGGAAGGGGACAGCAGGTGGACCCATTCTGTGTCTCAGTGGTGGAAGTAGTGGACTGAGTAAGCCTGTCTTTGGGCCATAAGGCAACATATGGTGGCACCAAAGTTAACAGATTCAGGTAGGCCAATTCTTAGGCCTCCAGCTAGCTTGCTTGGGTGACAGCAATGACAGCAGAGAGCTGGCTGTTTGGGCAGGCTTTCAGGTGTCTGGGCAGTGAGCATGGCATGAGCAGCAGTAGTAACATTGGTATGATAACCATCTCACTCCCAAGTGGTATGCGTTTCTGTTGGCAGTAGCTGCAACAGGCTTGGTGGGGGCATATCCCCAGACATGAAGGTATGAATGAATGATAGCTGTGGTGGTAGAGGCAGGTTGTGTGGGCTTGCCCTCTGGCCCCTAGTATGAATGTTAAAGTACTAATGGTGACAGATGAGGCAGGGCTATTCTCAGACTCCTGATTGGTGAGTTCAGGTGCTGAGTGGAAATAGTGCTGATCTGAGCCAGTCAGATCTTTCTTCAGGATGCTTTGTGGTACATGTCGCTGCTAGCTATGATAGGCAGTGGCAGGGTAATGCACAGGCCCCTGGTGTAATGCTTGACTTGGTGCAGCTGTGGCTGCAACTGTAGGCAGGCAGTTGGGGAGTATGTATTTTGGATGCAGGTGATAGCTGCAAGCAGGGTGATAACTGAGCTACACACTTCCCAACTGCCTGCTTACAGCTGCAACCACTATTGCTCCAACTCAAATATATACCAGGGGCCTTAGGATGACCCTGCCACTGCCTATAATGAAACCTACATTATGCTTGTAAATGCATAATGGCCTCACTACTGGGGATAGTTGGGTCACTGCCAGTAGCTTGCATTTCAGCTCTGAAAGCGGCAGCCAGACACCATTTTGTCCAGGGTTAGGGGATGTCTATGGAGCCTGAGGGATGTGGAGTTGTAGGGGTTGTTGGACTCCAAAGCAGGATTCTACCTGGTGGGAGCTGGGCTCTCGAAATGGTGCCACACTGTAGGTGCCACACTGTAGCTTAAGACTTCAGGGGATGGTAAGAAGCAGCATTCGCTTTCTCTCCGGACACTGCCATCTCACTGTCTCCAGGCAGCTCCCTATGTTACTCTCAGGGTCTTTGAGGGTAAAGTGGGTCTCTTGTGCCTAGGATGGGAGGAGTCTCTGGTAGGAATGCAGGCTGCTAGGACCTCTTTCACTTACTTTTTCCCCAAACTGGGGAGTCTCTCTAGGTTCCCAGCAGGTCCCAGCTAAACAAACTCCCATGCTTTCCTCTTCTTCCTTGTCTCAGGTGTTTCCTGTCACTTCATGTGGGTGGAGCCATCCTGTTCTAATAACTTCCTAAAGGCCTCACCTCTTCCTGCTGTTGCACTGGGAATTAAACTTCAGCCTGAATTCTGGAGGAAACACAATAAATCCAAACTGTAGCACTGAGTAAAAAGAACAAGTAAGTTCCTTTGAGGTCTTTGGGAATGTAGTGTTAAGGCGTGGCAGTGGGAAGCATCCTATGATTAAGCCTCAGTTTTTAGTAAGCCTGTGCTTTTGAATTGTAAATTTCACAAGTGCTTCTCAAATTCACTTCTTCTCCTACCCTAAGAAGAACAGATAGCTAGGCTGGGATGGAATTGGCAGTTTCCTTTACACAAGGCTAGAAAAGTCTTGAGATTTTATTAATTTTTTAAAAATATTTTAGCATTTTTTCATCTGGGATAAATGATGTTAATAAAAAGGTTGTATGCCCATATTTAGCCATAGTACTAAGTGTGACATAGCGTAATTTAAAAAATATTTCTATAGAAATCCCTGGGAAAGAGGAGTACTTTCACACCACTTAGAAATCCTCGGTAGGCTAAATCGGAAAGACAAACAAACAAAGTTGATTTAATAATTTCTAAAAATACTATCCTTTTACATATAAAATAGTTGCTGAATTGAAGTTATTTACTTTTCTTCTATGTAGTTTTACAGGAGAAAATATTCGCAAACTAACTCAGTTTCTTATGAGTAGTGCCTACTTAAAAGAGTATAGGGTCTTTTAAATATTGGAAGTTTATTTTAAGAGAAACTGAAAAGTATTAAAGAATATTAAGCATCTGAATAAATGACTTTATATAGTTTATATTTTAAGACTCTAATTGCTGTGAGAAGAATGTATTGAAATCATGAAAAGGTGAGGAGAAAATGTGGATAACCAAAGCTCATTTAATTTCTGTAGAATATGAGTATCAACATTGGATTAACATTCTTGCAGTAGACCTAAATGAAGGTGGCTACAATTAAAGATATTTAATATGTAGAATTTATAGGAATGTGAAAAGTACTGGACATGGAGATTGTTTATGCCAGGTCTCTGTGCCCAAGCCTACATGTAGACATCCAGATGGCCTGAAGTAACTGAAGAATCACAAAAGAAATGAAAATGGCCAGTTCCTGCCTTAACTGATGACATTACTTTCTGAAATTCCTTCTCCTGGTTCATCCTAGCTCAAAAGCTCCCCACTGAGCACCTTGTGACCCCGCCCCTCCAGCCAAAGAACAACCCCTTTGACTGTAATTTTCCACTACCTACCCCAATCCTATAAAACGGCCCCACGTCTATCGCTGACTCTCTTTTTGGACTCAGCCCACCTGCACCCAGGTGATTAAAAAGCTTTATTGCTCACACAAAGCCTGTTTGTTGGTCTCTTCACACGGACGCGCATGAAATGTACCACTTGCCCTTCTCAGAATTCGGGCCTGTCCTGGGGTTGCTGCAGGTTCCAGCCCATGTGAGCTCCTGTGTGGAGACTCCTTTTTATTAGGCCCCAGTCTCATTCCAGACACCAGGCCAACTTGAACTGCACCCAAAAACGCGAATAGAGCCTAAAAACTCACCAACCAAGCGAGTAATTACACTGAACCCCCTTGGGCACTCTCTAATTGGATGTCCTACGTCCTCTCAATTCTTAGTCCTTTAATACCTGTTTTTCTCCTTCTCTTATTCTGACCTTGTGTCTTCCGTTTAGTTTCTCAGTTCATACAAGACTGCATCCAGGCCATCCCCAATCATTCTGTATGACAAATGCTCCTTTTAACCACCCCACAATGTTGCCTCTTACCACAAAATCTTCCTTCAGCTTAATCTCTCCCACTGTAGATTCCCACGCCACCCCTAATCCCACTCAGCCTGAGAAACATTACCCATTATCTCTCCATACACCACCAAACATTTTCAGAGCCCCAACACTTTACTACTATTTCGTTTTATTTTTCTTATTAATATAAGAAGACAAGAATGTCAGGCCTCTGAGTCCAAGCTTGCACTATACATCCAGATGGCCTGAAGTAACTGAAGAATGACAAAGAAGTGAAAATGGCCAGTTCCTGCCTTAGCTGATGACATTACCTTGTGAAATACCTTCTCCTGCTTCAGAAGCTCCCCTACTGAGCAGCTTGTGACCCTCACCCCTGTCAGCCAGAGAATAACCCCCTTTGACTGTAATTTTCCACTACCTACCCAAATCCTATAAAATGGCCCCACCCCATCTCCCTTTGCTGACTCTCTTTCTGGACTCAGTCCACCTGCATCCAGGTGATTAAAAAGCTTTATTGCTCACACAAAGCCTGTTTGGTGGTCTCTTCACACAAACACACGTGAACGTTTAGATGACCTTTTGGAATTCTGACTTGAACTAGGATATTGTCTCTTAGGAGAGAAGAAACTTTTGAGAAGTGGCATGTATTTTGGTGTGACAGGAGAAGTGTAATGGGATACAGGTTGGACACACTCAATTCATTGAACTTCAATTCAAAAGCTCAATTATATAGCTTGCTATGTTGATCTATTGTTAGGCAAAAAATGGGGAAAAAGTAAAGGCATCAAAATGGAGATCTCATTGAAATCATATAGTAGTTTGAGTGGGAGTTCTTTATCAATAGAGGTTTCACAGAATAAAAAATTATGATTGGAGATTTGGAAGTTTGAGTTAGTAGTCTCAGAGGTGTGATAATTTTGAGATGACTTGGTTCATGGCTTATCATTGACCCTCAGTATAAATTTGATGGTGTTAATTAGAGAAAGAATGTAAAAGTGACAAGAAACTTGGCAGAATTTTCAGCAATTACAACTTAAAATTGATAATAGAGGAGAAAACAGGGGAAAACTTGGAGATAAAATACAAAGTAATCTAGACTATTCAAACAAACCTAACAAAGATTTTATATCTATAGAAATTTGTATCTATATAATTGATATAAATATATATTAAATAAATATGTATGCACACACAAATAAGTATATAGTCGTGTTACAATGCAAGACAACAGTAAAGAGATTTTGTCAAAGAAAACATGATTAATTATGTCAAATGCAGTCAATCAGACAAGCAGAAGAAGAATTGCAAAAGATAATTTAGATTTATAACATTGGTTTATGATTAAATATAGTTAGGAGAAAAAAATGTAAGTAACCTATGTGAATGAAATAAGGAGTTTCTGTAATTTATTAATAAATTGGCTACCACTATTGTACTAGAAAATATAAACATATCAATAAGTACTATATGTGCCAGATTCTGAAGACATTTATCTAGTTAATTTTTGCTCCAGATATTGCTAAGGGAGGAGACCACCCTTCATATTTTCTTTTGCTCAATTTCTGCCTCCAAAGAAAGAAGAAGCAAAAACTGAAAGGCAGAAAAGAAATCCATAGGCAGGCAGCCCGGCGCCGCACCCTGGGCCTGGTAGTTAAAGATCGACCCCTGACCTAACTGGTTCTGTTACCTGTAGATTACAGACCTTGTATAGAAATGCACTGTGAACATCCCCATCTTCTTTTGTTCCTATCTAATTACTGGTGCATGCAGCCCCCAGTCACGTACCCCCTGCTTGTTCAATCAATCATGACCCTCTCACACACACCCTCTTAGAGTTGTGAGCCCTTAAAAGGGATAGGAATTGATTACTTGGGGAGCTCGGCTCTTGAGACAGAAGTCTTGCTGATGCTCCCAGCCGAATAAACCCCTTCCTTCTCCAACTCGGTGTCTGAGGAGCTTTGTCTGCCCCTCGTCCTGCTGCGTTGCAAAGGCTTAGTGTAAAACATTTGAAACAGTAACTATTTCAATATCTTCGTATTGCTCACTAACACATAACTCTATACCTAATCCTCCTCTTTTGTGCAAATATAATTATTTAATTACCGAGATCTACCTAAAATAGATATTCATTAAAGAATAATAACATATGACTATGAAGCATTTCTATTATTTTTAATATCCTAATATTTATATAATCTTTTAGTAAAAATTATATGAAATTATTCTGGTTTACACAGTGGAATGTGTTTTTTAAGGTCATGCAAGAAATGGAAATATAGTTGGAGTTGTAAATAAAGTATCAGTGTTTTTGTTTACTTGAAAAACAGAGCATTTTCCTCAGTCTGGATTTTTCATCTGGTTACAGTTAATTGCTTTTTCTTTTATCATTCATTCTTTTTTACCTCGTGTTTGAAAGTATTTGTTGGTACAAACTGTGTGTTTCTGGAGATGGTTAAGATCAATAAAGGCCAAAGAAAGAAGTGAAGTTTCCCAAGAAAAAGCCAAAGACAATCCTTAGTATTCTGGAGCTTCCCAGGAGGACTGAGAATTAAGACCACTCCAGGTAGCTTTTAAAATCATCGAAAACTTTCATATTATGGCAGTGTGCCAAGAAAATGTCATAAAATTCAGTTCATGCTGGAAGCCTTTTTTGTTTGCTAATCTTTTGAACATTCAGCCCATTAAAAGAGACTGTGTCACTTTTCATTTAAACAATGTTTAATAACAACCATCTGATAAAAATTCCACATATCATACAGCCTGCAGTAAAAGCAATTTCTCATGTCCTCATCAACAGTGAAACTGTCAAAGAAGTAAATAATCTCACTGAAGAAGGCAATGTATTTACCAGGGCAGAGTCTTTGTTCAATTTTCACAAGCTATTTAATGCAAACGTCACTGTTCTCTTTGACACAATTGTAGGAAAAAACTAGGTGAAAATAAGTTGAAATATTTTGTTTTGTCTTGTGAAAAACTGTAGATGTCATCCACAGTTTGCTATTACTATTTATTATTTGTATGCTAAACATTTTCTTTCCTCCTTTCTTCTGGTAGTAGGAAGATATTTTCTTTGAAATTAGATAAAAAATTTAGGTATATGATTCATTAATACTCGGAACACAGATAGAAAATACATGTTTTAAGTTAGGTAAACTTTTCCAAGATATATTTTCATCAAATAATTCAAATTTTGACTATTAGTGGCACTGGCCAAGCTGTCATTTTATTTTAAGTTCTAAAATGTAATCTGTCATTTCTTTAGATATCCTTAATTTCTCAGCAGTCTCTTTGAGTGAAACAAACAAAATAAAAAATGAAATGGTTTTAGTCTTTAATGCAAATTTCTTCTTGTTTTTCTGTCACTTCATCAATCATTCATTTACTATCATCACCAGAAATGAGTCCCTCTTCTTGACTGTTTTCTGTCTTTATTTGGATTTTGTACTACTTGGCTTATTTTTTGTGTGTTTCTCCCTCTTTGTACAAGTCACCAATTCTCTTCTCTTATAGCTTTGAAAATACAATTCAGGTGAATTATTCTTTACCCTTTCTGTCCTGAATTAGATTATTGTATGTGTGTGTATGTATGCACACACATCTGTTTGCATATGACATCATAATATCAGGAAATTTTCAAGAATGTATTATGTAAATCATTTATCATACTTAATAGTTGCTTACATGGTGCATGGATATAATAGTGAGAAAGAAATAAATGTTTAGTCCTTATGATAATCTAATATAGGAAATCGTTAGACCTATACATAATGGCAATAAAGCAATATTGAGGAAAATCATAATAAAAGCATTGGGGTCAGAAAACACTCACCAAGCACAACACTTACCATCCCAAACTAAATTTCCTTATTCAATTCCATTTTAAGATATCAGGCTATTTAAATGATGTTATTCCTAAGAAAATCCAACATATAAAACTTCAAAATGATAAAACAGAATAATTCACTCTATAAAGGGTTCTTCTTTTGTCAAAAGACTCTGTTAAAGTGTTATTACCCAAACACTTTATAATTTAAAATTATTGAATGTATATATTCCTGGAGTGTATAAGGTAATAAATCAAAATCTCCTGAAATAAAATATTAAATTTTACTATAATGAAGATTGAAAAAAAAACACTAAGAGAATTAACAGCCAAAGCATATTGGACACTTATAATGTCAATCTGCTAATTCTTTATATACATTCATTTATACAGTGGTTCTCAAAATATGGTTTCTAGATTAGCAACATTAGCATCAATGAGAACTTCTTAGAAATGCAAAATCTCAGACCTCACTTTCCCTATTGCATAAGAACTCAGGGTGACTCTGATGCAAGGTAAAGTTTGAGAACCACTAAGCGAATTACGATTTTCACAACTCTTTTTGATGCATGGACTGACATTATCGCCATTTTACAAAGGAGAAAAAAGCCTTGAGTAGATTATTTATTGCTCTCATAATGACAGCAAGTATTGTGTTAGCTTCCAAACCCGGATAACTTGTTTCACTCTGCTGCTGTGCTTTACATCACCGTGCTCCTAAAGTATAAATGAAAAGTCTGAAGTCTTTTAAGCGTGGAGTTAACAGTAGCATATAAATTACATTGTGGACCATAGACTCAGGTCTCCTGGGTATGAAAATCTGGTAATCTGGTTCTCTCTCTCTCTCTCTCTCTGGATTCTGAAAATTTCCTGTATGTAGACATAGTGCTTTGCTGTGAGTTTTAAGTATTAAATTACACACGATATCTGAAGTACTTGGCTTTTAAATATTAGTTATATTTTCTCTATAAAATAGTATTGCAGATGTTTTGTGGGGAAGACTTAAAAAGGAATTTGTCCATGTCAAACATTTTATTGACCTTCTTGGATTTTTTTCTTGGTGTGCTTAATTTATTTAGGTAAAATTTACCAGTTCCATGAAACCCACATCAGTCTTAACATCCCATTAAAATAGGGCAAATAGGATCAGAGGGGGTATATTCATCATAATAATTTAGGTATATTTTTAGATGTATTCTAAACAATGAACTTAGTATATCTTTGGCATTATATTTTGAGAATATAGGGCTGATCCTGTCTAAAAAAAAAATTTATTTCCTCTCCCAAACTGCCAGAAATTCTCCACTACCTTTGTAGTATTTTTTATAGATGCTTCTGTCATAAACTACTGTGCCATCCTGATGATGATATGACAATACTAAATGGAATCATTTTATTAAATATATTTTCAAATTGACAAGTGGATAAGAATCATACACACCTGAGAATAACCTAGTTGAAATTTCATTTTGATATTGTGAAAGATAAAGACCTATGCTTATGTCCCAATGTACTTCAAATATAGAGCTGCTTTGTAAATTCCACCATGCTAAGTAGAAGTTGAAGATTACTTAAGAGGTGTAATTCCATTACTTAAATGGGTGGTGAAAGTGCCAGACTGAGACAGAAGAGGAACAATGAAAAATTATTTGGAAAAGCACTTGGTTACTTCAGGAAATAAATATAAAAATAAAGTTCTATTTTGTTTTGTTTTAACTTTAGGCTATTCTTAGAGATGTTGAGAAATAGCTCACTGTGTGTTTCTACTCAGTCTAATGTTATTTAAAAAGTAGCCAAAGGATGCACATAAATGAAGATTGTAATGCCTTCTTATTATCAATAAAGGCTATTTTTGGAGAACTTGGCTCATCTGGGTATGCAGCCACACAACTTGCTAACATTCCCCTGAATTAATTCTACTTGAAATTTGCAGAAATTAGGAGTAGAGTGTGTTTTTCTAATTTAAATATTACAGCAGTGAGTGTTCTCTCTGAGGTAGGTAAATTAATCAAAGGATAATGAGAGTTGAGGCAAGTATAGGTGGTTTTCTTTTCCAAACTCACCATTTAGATAAATTACTATTCCTCATATGGAAAGTAGTGGGAAGAGGAGGAATAAGAATTTAGAGATTTTATTCTCTTTGAAGTTTTATTATATGAAAACATGATAAATTGCTATTAATAGCCTTTGTACTCTATATTAGTTGAGGTAGGCCAAGGGTCTCAAAAAAAATTACAGAGGAATTTTTCTTTTCTCTTTCTTTCTTTTTTTTTTTTTTTTTTTTTTCCAGACAAGCTCTGGCTCTCTTGCACAGACTGGAGTGCAGTGGTGCAATCTTGGCTCATGGCAACCTTGACCTCCTGGGATCAAGCCAGCCTTCCACTTCAGCCTCCTGAGTAACTTGACACCATGCCTGACTAATTTTTGTATATGTTTTAGAGAAAGGTTTCACCATGTTGCCCAGACTGATCTTGAACTCCTGAGCTCAAGCACGCTGACCACCTCAGCCTTCTAAAGTTCTGGGATTACAGGTGTGAGCCACTGCACCCAGCCAGAGTAATTGTCTAGGTTGGGTGTGATAGGCTGTGGGAACAGTTTGAAATGGTTCAGTCAGCTTTATCTACTGGTTTCTATGTTAAATTTCAGCACATTGATAGTGGAAGATAAAGAAGATATACAAAGGGCAAGCTGAATAGGTAAAGACTGACAGGGAAAGGGCACTCAAACCTTCTGTTAATATCCCACTGAAGATAAGTTATGGCTACACCTAGATATGAGAGAGACTAGCAGATGTTTCTTAGCCATGAGTCCATTAAGAAGAGAACAGATTTTTGTGGATACTATCCATCTTTATGTGTTCTCCTTTGATGATGAAATACGTAGGAGCAGTCTTTGTCTCACAAAATGAATGCAATGTTTTCTTAACAGTGACAATCCAAAGCTCACTCAATTACTAATTCAGCTAAAAGTTCAGGACCTGTAGGCAATGCTCAGTTCTCTCCATCAGACCTGGTGGGTTGCCTGTGGCCCAGAGAACTTACAAAATAAAAGGCACGTTATAATGTTTCTCCTTTCTGTCAAACACTAAATATACAAAGGCAGAACAAGGAGAACTCAAACATAATAAAAAGTACCATCAAAAAGGGAAGGCTGGAAAACAGCCCTTACTCTTTCAGAGCAGTTACTAATGAAACTCAAATGGGTCATATAGTTAAGACACCTTGATCTGAATGGTTAAGAAATTTTCTTGAATAGACCAAAGTTCTCCTTGGCAGGAATTTTCTTGATCGTTGTTTATATGGCTCATGATTTGCCCCTGCAAAGTTTTACTTGTCCTGTATCCTCAATAATCACATCTGAAATGGGTATTTCAGTTGATAATCTAAATGGGGTGTTATAACTTTAAAGCCTGCTTCCTCTTGGTGCAGCTTTGCAGTACTGGGGTTTATTTCAAAGACAGATTAGTACCAGAAACTTTCATTACATTTGCAGTCAGTTTGCAGCATAATTTCCTCAAGAACTTGAAGACTTCTGATCCTTTTTGATTTCACTTATTCCCCTGTGTCAGTAGCCATAGAGTCACCAAATTACTTTGGATTTTCTGTATTTTCTCTGATTTCTTTTTGTTAGCCAACCAATTGTTACTGATGTTATCATACTTAAATTATTTAACTCTTATAATACTTTGTTTTAAGTGGCAAAGAGTACCATATACATGCTAATATGTTTGCTCTTTTCAATTGTTTTGGCTCGACTTTCAGCGTTGGTAAGTATGTGATCTGCCTTCCAAATTAAAACAAGCAATAGTTTCCCATAGCATAGGATGAAACACCAGCTTTCCAGCCTGCTGCATCTGCTACATCCACCCTGCACTGCCCATAACCTGGCTACGAGCTACTAGGCCAGAACTACATGTATAACCAGTATTTGTTATAGAACCATACTAAAATGTATTCATTTTTGTATTGGTTAGGGTAGACTAGCTACTGTAAGAGGAAACAAATAGCTATGTTACTTGTAAAAAAGCATACCCTAGAGTAGTGTGGGAAGAGGGGAATAAACAAGGGATGGTTAATGGGTACAAAAATACAGTTAAGCAGAAGCAATAGGATCTAATGTTTGGTAGTACAACAAGGTGACTATAGTTAACAATAATTTATTTCAAAATAACTAGATAAGTGAAACTGCAATGTTCTTAACATACACACACAAAAGTCTCACATGATGAATATACCAATTACTCGAATTTTGTCATTACTAGTTATATGCTTTTATCAAAATATCACAGGTAATCCATAAATATGTACAACTATTATATAGCTATAAAAATTAAAATATACTGGGCCGGGTGCAGTGGCTCACGCCTATAATCCCAGCACTTTGGGAGGCCGAGGTGAGTGGATCACCTGAGGTTGGGAGTTCAAGACCAGCCTGACCCACATGGAGAAACTATCTCTACTAAAAATACAAAATTAACTGGGCATGGTGGTACATGCCTGTAATCTCAGCTACTCAAGAGGCTAAGGCAGGAGAATCTCTTGAACCTGGGAGGCAGAGGTTGCAGAGAGCTGAGATTGCACCATTGCACTCTAGCCTGAGCAACAAGAGTGAAACTCCTTCTGGAAAAAAAAAAAAAAAATTAAGCCAGGCACAGTGGCTCATGCCTGTAATCCCGGCACTTTGGGAGGCCGAGGCGGGTGGATCACCTGAGGTCAAGAGTTCGAGACCAGCCTGGCCAACATGGTGAAACCGTGTCTCTACCAAAACTAGCCAGGCATGGTAGCAGGCACCTGTAATCCCAGCCACTTGGGGGGCTGAGGCAGGAGAATCGCTTGAACCTGGGAGGCAAAGGTTGCCGTGAGCCGAGATGGTGCCATTACACTCCAGCCTGGGGGGCAAGAGCAAGACTTCGTCTCAAAGAATACAAAATAAAATAAAATAAAAAATATATACACACATTTATATAATAGAAGTAATAATTATTACTTAAAAATAATAATAGCATAACTGTCCAGTAGGAAAGTGGCTTTCTTCCATGTCATAATTCATAAAAAGTCCAATTCCTAGAATCAAAGTGTTCCAGGTACAGACATTTAAATTTATTTAGCCTGTGGATTTGCCACAATTTTACAAATTTTATTTTGTTTTTATAACACATGATAATTTTCCCTATCTATTT
Organism: Rhinopithecus bieti; assembly: GCF_001698545.2. NCBI lineage: Eukaryota > Metazoa > Chordata > Mammalia > Primates > Cercopithecidae > Rhinopithecus > Rhinopithecus bieti. The sequence continues at coordinate 897,483 of NW_016803334.1, forward strand.
ATGGGTACAGGTGACATTTTGACACATATGGTGTACAGGGGGATGTTTACATACATTGTGTACTGATCAAATCAGGATAATAAAAATAGCCATGACTTCAAACCCTTGTCATTTCTTTGTGATAAGAACATTCAAAATTATTTCTTCTAACTATTATGAAGTATAGAATATGTTATTGTTTACTATAGTCGTCCTATTGTGCAATACAACACCAGAACTTCTTTCTCCGATCTAATTTTAACTTTATACCAGTTGACCAATGTCTCCGCAACTCTCTCTATTTTTTCCAGCCTCTGGTAATCACTATTCTACTCTCTACTTCTAACAGATGAACATTTTTATGTTCTACCTGTAAGTGAGATTATGCCATATTTATCCTTCATGCTTGATTTATTTCACTGAACATAATATTTTTTAGGTTCTTCCATATTGTCACAATTGACACAATTTTATTCTTTTTTATAGCTAAATAGTATTTCATTGTGTATATATACCACATTTCATTTTCTTTGTTCATTCATTGATAGACATTTAATTTGATGTTGTATCTTGGCTACTGCTGCAATATTATGGGGTACAGATATATCTTCAACATACAGATGTTATATTCTTTGGCTGTATAACCAGTAGTGAGATTGTTGGATCATAGGATAGTTTTGTTTTAAATTTTCTGAAGAAGCTTCATTTTGTTCTTCATATGGCTGTACTAATTTATATTCTCAATAACAGGGTATAAGAGTTACCCTCTCTCCGCATCCTTCCTAGTATTTGTTACTTTTTATCTTTTGATAAAAAAGTAAAAAATCTTTTGACTGCATTTTTTCCAAATTTTATTTTAGGTGCTGGGGTATACAATGTGTTGGTTTGTTATATGGGCAAATTGTGTATTGCTGAGGTTTGGTGTATGAATTATTTTGCCACCCAGATAGAGAGCATAGCACCCAATAGGTAGTTTTTCAATCCTCACTTTCCTCCTACTCTCTGCCCTCAATTAGGTCCCCATGTCTATTGTTCCACCTATGAGACTATGTATACTCAATGTTTAACTACCGTATGTACCACGTTAACACTTATAAGTGACAACATGTGGTATATGGTTGTCTGTGTCTGCATTAATTAGCTTAGGGTAGTGGCCTTTATCTGCATCCACATTGCTGCAAAGGATATGATTTTATTCTCTTTATGACTACATAGGATTCCATGGTGTATATGTACCACATTTTTTTATCTGGCCCACTGTTGATGGGCATCAATGATGATTCCATGTATTTGATATTGTGAAAAGTACTGCAATGAACATACACTACCATGAGTCTTTAGGGAGACTGATTTACATCCTTTTGGACATATACTCAGTAATGTGATTGCTGGATTGAATGGCAGTTCTGTTTTAAGTTCTTTTAGAAATCCTCAAACAGCTTTCTACAGTTGTTGAACTAGTTTACATTCCCATAAACAGTATATAAGCATTCTTTTTTCTCTGCAACTTCACCAATATCTGTTGTTTTTTGACCTTTTAATAATAACTCTTCTGACTGGTGTGAAATGATAACTCATTATGGCTTTAATTTACATTTCTTTAATAATTCCTGATGTTGAGTAGTTTCTCATATTTGCCATCTATATGTACATCTTCTTTTGAGAAGTGCCTGTTCATGTTCTTTGCACATTTTTTAATGAAGTTGTTTAGTTTTTGCTTGTTGGTTTAAGTTTCTTATGGATTTTGGATTGTAGAATGCATAGTTTGGAAATAAGTATTTTCTTTTATTCTGTAGGGTGTCTGAATAATCTGTTGATATTTTCTTTTGCTGTGCACACAATTTTTAAGTTTAATTAGGTAATTTCTTTTGTGATTGTAATTGTAATTGCAATTTTGTAATTGCTTTTGGAGTCTTCATCATGAAATCTTTGCCAGGATCAATGGCCAGAATGGTATTTCACAGGTTTTTTTTCCTGAGTTTTTATAGTTTCAGGCTTTATATTTATGTATTTAATTCATATTGAGTTGATTTTTGTATGTGGTAAAAGGAAGGGGTCCATTTCTGCATATGGCTAGCCAGTTTTCCCAGCACTATTTATTGAGTAGGGTAGTCTTCTTCATTGCTTGCTACTGTTTGTTGACTGTGTTGAACATCAGATGGCTGGAGATATATGGCTTAATTTCTGCTTTCTCTAACCTGTTCTGTTTGTTTATGTGTCCATTTTTGTACCAGTACCATGTTGTTTTTGTTACTGTAGCCTTGAAGTATAGTTTGAAGTCAGGTAGTGTGTTGTGTCCAGCCTTTTTCTCTTTGCTTAGGATTGCTTTGGCTACTCAGTCCCTTTTTTGGTGCCATGTGAATTTTAGCATAAGTTTTCTAATTTTGTGAAAATGATATTGGTAATTTGATAGAAAAGGCATTGTATCTATAACTGCTTTGGGCAGTATGGCCATTTTTAACAATATTGATTCTTCCTATACATGGCTGAAACGACAGAGAATTCAGAATCTGGATGGCAATGAAGATTGTCAAGATGCAGAACAAAGATTCAAGAGGTGAAAGATGAAATAGTCATTTTAAGAAAGAGCCAAACTTAATCTGATAAAGCTGAAAAACTCACTACAAGAATTTCATAATATAATTGGAGGCATTAACACCAGAATAAACCAAGCTGAGGAAAGTATCTCAGATCCTGAACAGCGGTTATTCGAATCAACTCAGTCAGGCAAAAATAAGGAAACAATAAACTGAAAAAGCTAAGTAAAGCTCTGAGAATTATAGTATTATGTAAAGAGAACAAACCTATGACTCATTGGTATCCCTTAAAGAGAGGTAGAAAGAATAAGCAAGTTAGAAAGCAAATTGTCCACACAAATTCCCCAGCTTCATTCCAGAGATTAGCGTTCAAATTCAAGATCAATCATTTAAATAGTGACAGTGTGTAGGAAGATGTCTCAGTAATTCAGACAGAGATGATTGTTTTGGGATACAAATATTTCAGTGGCGGATAGGAAAAATTAAAGTTCGATTACCCTTGGGAAGCAATGCTGAGAGGGCTCAGAGACAGATCAAAAGTAATGGCAAAAACAGCAATTACTTTTGTGTCAACCTAATATAAGGGTTAAAGCAAAAGAAATAATCAAGGAATATTCCCAGTCTAGGGAAATATTATTTAGGTGAGATAGCTAGGGAAGGAGTGAATTTTGCATGGTGGCACATGAAGTGAATGAGAAGTTTTGTTTCAATCGTGTTAGGTTTGAGATGCATATTAGGGATATAGACTGTGACGTCCAGGTGATAAAACATGAGTCTGAATGTCAGGGAATAGCCTTAAACTAGAGAAATATTTTTGAAGATAAACAGCCTATAGATGATTTTAAAATCCTGAGACTTCATTGACCACTCAAAGAAAATATATAAGAAAGAAATCCAGGTATTAGTCATGATATTTTCTAATGTTATAGCAGGAGCAGTGAAATAATCCAAGTAAGACCCTTGGGAAAAAGCTGACAGCGGGGTAATGGCAATATCAAGAAAGTAGAGAGTCTTGGAACCCCAGAGAATTACACGTTTTGTCTTGGAGTAAATGGCAAAATGTATCAAATGCTGCTTAATATAAGGTAAGGACTGGAGATAAAGATTGGCTTGTGAAGATGAAAGTCAATAGTCACTTTGATTAAAGTCATTTTAGAGAAGCTTTGTGGGACAACAGCCAATGGGAAGAGGTTGGAGAGAGAATAAGAAGTGAGAATGTAAAATTGCAAGTATAAACATGACTTCTGAGAAACTTTTCTGTCTGGACAGAAAAATGGTCATGGGGTCAATGTGCTTTTCTTTGCTTTTTTTACCTTTGATGGTTTGTACTTACTGTGCCCCGTTCATTATAGCTTACCTATTCAAAACACAAGAAGTCATGCTCATATGTTTCCTTGCAAAATCTTTACTGTTTTACCTTTGAAAATCAGATAAAAATCCATCTGGAATCAAATTTGTATATGGAAAGTAAATTTGTGTTTAGAGATTTTCATTGTTTCAACACGTATATATGACTGACTCAGCACTGGTCACTAAAAAGAGTCTCTTTTCACCAATGCTCTGCAACATTGCCATACATCAAGTGTCCATGTATGTGTGGCTTCATTTTTGGCCACTTTGTTCTTCGTGGTTGTTCAGAGGATGTATTGTCCCATTTTTACCTTAAGGCCACACTGTATTAATTTAAAAGGCTTTATAGGAAGTCTCAATAATCAGTATAGAAAGTACTCTCACCTTTTTCAACTTCAGAAATGTCTTTGCAGTTGTCCTGTTGTATCTTCATAAAAATGCTCAATTTAATAAATAAGATTCATGGTTAAGATTCTCCCCACACCACTTCCTAACAGATAAATAGTTTTAAAATATTCACATAATTCACTGCATACATTTGGTAGTTAAAAACTTCAAAGGAACAGCAGCAATGTCAATTATATACATATCTCTCCTTCCCTCTGTACACACACACACACACACACACACATATGTCAAATTATGCGATCTTAAGCTTATGTTTAAGTCTTTGATTTGCTTACATATATTTTTACATTCCTTCTGATAAATACACAGTTTAAAATCTGATGGAAGTTAATGACATTCTTTATTAGAACAATAAACATAAGTCTAAAATTATGCATGCAAAATTTGAGGATTTCAGGACTTACCCGAAACCCATCCGAGAACATCTGTTAAAAACAACCTGTTTGAGATTTATTTTTATGTGCTTTATTTCCCCTAAGAACTTTCTTTTTTTAAATACATAGTTTTATCAACTAAGAATGAAGGAGAAAATTGTGATTAATTTTTAGCTTGTATTTCTAGCTATCAACATCACACTTCAAGTAACATGTAACTGCAGACTTGATTACAGGAAGGCTGCCAGGTAGTTTTGATAAATGTACAACCATAGAAAAAACATGTTGTAAGATATTACAGACAAACTGTTGTATGTCAGTCATTCCACTGGAATTGAAGGGTCACTAGCCGGAATGTTCAAGGAAGCGTCTCATCTTTGACAGCTTATATTGATGACTGCCTGACTCATGATACTGTCAAGCTATTGGTCATAATATTAGGTGTCAACAGTCCAGTAAAATCCAAAATTGTTTTTACTATTATTTTGAAGTCAGGGGTACAATTACCTTTCTTATGCCTTTCTGGTAACTTTTAAAAGCTGTTAACTTTTAAAAGCTCTTGACACAGACATTTTTACTGTTAGTGTTGTGTAAGTGAAGACAAACATATATGAATATATTTTTCTTTGTTATAAGTTCTATCATTTGTTTACTTTTTTAACTTTTAAGATCCAAATGAAATTTATATCTAAGCACAAAACGTCAAACAAGAAAAAAAAAAAAAAAAAAACAAGAAGTATTTTCCGCAATCAATCTGAAGTAAAACTTAATATAGTGCTTTAATGGCCTGTCTCCAATTCTTCCCTTAGAGGAAGCAACTGTTAAAAGTTGGTGTGAATCCTTCCAGACTCTACATACACAAACTTATGCATATAATTGTATTGTTCTGAAAGTGCTGAAATTTAATAACGTTCACTTATATTGGAAAACATTACACCACAATTCTAGAGTAATGTTCCTGCTAAAATGTTACATGTGTATGTGTAGATACACACTTTATTTGTATTATAATGATTTTCAGAGAAGGATTTTCAGTGTGATTTTTTCTTGTGATCAATGCATCTTTAATTTTATTGAAAGTCTCTTTAACATTACAAATATCAATTTTAATTTTAAAACTATTAATACATTAAATGACATTAATTGGATTTCAAATATTAATGCATCCTTTAATTCCTACAATAAACCATAATTGGTCAAAATATGTTATTTTAATATGCTGCTAAACTTTACTAGAATTTACTAGACCTTTTTAACTTCAATATTCAAAAAATATTTTTATGTCATTTGCCTTTTTGTACTTCGTCAGATCTTAGTATCTATGCTATACTGACTTAATATAAAGGATTTATGTCTGTATGGTTTGTATCAATTTAAACAGCTGTCAAAGACTGCATTCTGTATGTTTGATAGGATTTATATGTGGAACTGGATGGGCAGCTGATTTTAGAAAAGTCAACACTTTGATAATTTTAATTTCTACTGTCATAGTAATTGAATACTGTGAGTTTCCTGGCTTCCTTGGGATCAAGGTGTTATGTTTCGTATTTCATAAAATCTTCAAATTCATGTGTATTGTATGTACTTCTTTGACCTATATACTTATAGTATTGTGGCTTATACCTTGCTTATTTATTTTAATTCAGTTAACTCTTTGCATATGTATTTAGTTTTTAAAGAAATGAATACTTTTAGTTATAATTTAATAATTCCATTTTATAAATCACTTATTTACATATATACTTATGCTTTATCCTAGGATTAATCTGTTGCTTTATTTTCCAGAGTTTTAATTAAGTAATGTTTTGTCTTTTGTCTTGATTTTATATATATATATAATCTAAATATAAAAATTTATAAGACTATATGTACCCTTAGGATATAAAAAAGTGTTATATTTATATTTGAATAAAGCAATATATAATTAAGGATTTTTATATTCATTTCTATGTTCATAAATATAAACATAAATGAATGTTTATAAATATAAACATAAAATAAATAATATATAAATATAAATATATTCTTAGGAATTTTTTCTTTATTACCTATGCAGACAACCTATAAATGCACATGCAATATTATTATTATTACTTCTTTTACTCACTGGTAATGTTATTTTCTTTTCTTCTTTTATTTTCTTCCTCCTCCTCTTCCTCCTCCTCTGCATGCTCTTGTTCTTCTCCTTCTTATTTCTTCCTCCTTCTCCTTTATTTTGGCCCTCAGATGTAGCAATGAGCTAATTCTACCTCATTGCTCATGTATTGCTATCATCATTCTCTTCAATTTCTCCTGTTTTATTGATACATGTATTTGTTCATTAATTGACTCATTCTCATTTTTCTTTACTTCTCTTGTTCTTTCTTACTGTAGAAGATGTCTATAAATGTTTCTGATGCATATTCTTAAATACATATTCATATGTACCTTTGCCAAAAAGTAGTTTGAACTGAACTTTTCCTGATTTTTGCCACTGAAGCCTATATGGATTCTAATTCACTGTAACCACATCTGATGCTGACATAAAAATAGTTTTTACAAGTCCCATTGCTAGAGATAATACTGAGAGAGGAGGCAGGTAGGGGCTGGTTAGGCAAATAGAGAGGGAGGGTTTTGGGAGAGAGACAATGCCTGTAAGACTGCACTTGAACCACCCCTGTTATGTAGCTAGTAGGATGAAATGTGGTTAAAACCTTCCTCTTATACCAAGATGCTTTCTCAGAAGGGAATTTCAGGCTACCTGCACAGGCTCAGACAAAGACCAACGGCATCCTAAAATGACCCTGAAATTATAATACCATTAGCATTGTGGTTTTAGTGCCTCCATGCATTTTGCTTAGGCAATCAGGGGTAATAACCAAGATGGAGTCACTATGGCCAACCCCAGGCATGCTCAGATGCAACACCCTGGGGGAAACGTTATCCCTCCTGTTAAGGCAAAACCCACAGAAGACTTCCTTGTTTCTGCCACATAAAAGACCCAGAACACAGCACCATTTTTGACAATTTTGGGTCCTCTCTCGCTTCTGAGAGTTTTCTCTCAGTAAATCCTTCTCTGTCTTACTCATTCTCTGGTTTCTAGGCATCTTATTCTTCTTTGTCATGGGACAAGAACTTGTACATTGCTAAATTAAGAAGTAAGGAGATTGGAACAATATTATCTGTAACTGCTGTATTTGTGGTCTGATGACCTAGTTTATCTGAGCACATACAGAAAGACAAATAATCATGTAATGTTTCATAATCGAACATATGAACATTACAAATATGTGCTATTATATATACTTTATCAACAAGTATCTTCAGAGCTTTTAATATGAGAATGCATATTGTGATTCTTCAAAAATATAGTATATTGTATGCCAGAAATCTATTCAAACATACAAATTTTATCTGAGAAGCATCATGTAAGATTTAAATTACATAAAACACTGGTTTTAAAATCATTTTTCTCAATCCTAATGTACTTTATTGCGTTTTCTTTGCTTGTTTATCTGAGTAAATACTAGATTTGTTTTTCTGAAGAACTAATTATTGTATCAATGATCTCAACCACATAAAAGTACTTTCTTCAAAGTTCCTTTTCAACAATCTCAAATTATGCCTTTTCTTTAATTATTTAAATTAGTACATTCAAGTATCCCACCACAAATTTTCCTGCTTGATAATTAATCTCTATAAAAATGCTTGCCTCCATGCATTGATATTGTCTTTGACATTATGATTTTTGTTCATGCTGCTTTCTGACAGGAAATTGTTTCTTCATCTTCCTTGATTTATTAATTCTTGGCTTCAGCATAGATTTAGATGTTTCTTTAAGTCCTTTCTTGAATATTTGAGGATGTGTGGTATTCTCTATGATGATCTTCTATGTCAGTCACTACTGAGACATTTATCAGTTTTATTATCAATAATATTAATTTCTGTATTTACCCTATAAGATTAAAATTTAAGACATTACTTTGAAAACCATTATACTTTCAAGACTAGCATTTTAGCTCCCAATAAATATTATTAGATGAATGTCTGAATAAATGTATAAATTACATATTAAAAATACGCATTCTTGTCTAATAACCAGTAGAGCCCTTTTCGTTCTTACATAAAGGTAACTATTATATCAAGATAATTTAATACTCTTACTTGAGACAGGAATATTATATTTGCAAACCATATATAGCACGTTATATTTTTTCTATTTTATTCAAATGAAATTATGTCCTATTATTCTGCTACTTGCTTTTTTTACTCAACATTATGTTTTTGAGAGTTACTCATATGAAAAATATGAATATTATTAAAACTATTGTATTATATGTATTTTATTATTATAATACAATAGGTGTATCTATTTTATAACATGTATTTGAATTTTCTGATGTTATATACAATGAAGACACAAACGTTGTATATGCATATATATGCATAGTATTAGTATGAATAGAGATGCATATGGGCATAGATTAATTTGCTAAAATTCCCACTCTTAATCATGTTTGGATTATTATTCTGTTCCATTCCTTTTTAATATTCATTAATTTATAGTAGCATCAAAACAAGTAAATATACTAATGCTAGAACATAAAATATTTTCTATTTAAGCAAAAAGAGATATAAATATAAAGCCAAACAACTTCAGGCAACATTTCTTCACTCTTAACCACAAGCACAAAAGGCCAACATCAATATGCTTTTAAAATACAGCATCTAGGGGGGCTTCTGGGAGGATAACAGAGTAGAAAACATCAGACATCTGTCCTTCCACCTAGAAAATAATTGCGTTGGTAAAAATCGTTTAATGTGACAATTTTGGAACTCTGGGGCTTTCAACTTCTAGAAGGAGGCTTATGTGATAAATCAAAGTTAGCTTTGGTCAGTTTATATCTTAGCACATTAACAGGTACACATTCACCACCCCTAAGGCAGACAGCTGTACAAGTGTTCTTCAGATCAAAGGAATGCAGCTTGTGGGAGCCAGGGTGGGCCAAAAGGCACTGTCTTTCCAAGATCAGGGATTTGTATCCTGATCACTGATTTTTGCTTCTAATCACAAAGTTGTGACAGAAAGGCAAATGGCTATTGTGGTGGTACCTCCCCTTATTGTTTTAAACCCTTCTCCCTCCAGCAGAAGTGACTTCCAGAATATTGAAAGAGCTGGTGCCATAACTTCTCCCTTATTTTTCTCCTCCACCCACCATTTTGGGATCCTGATATTAAAGCCTAGGATTTAAAACAAATGTATGCACAGTGAAAAGTAGAATGTTACTGAATATGACTAGGGAAAAGCTGAAAATCTTAAAACCTTTTGGGAAAAGACGTGAAAAATCAAATCCTGGGAAAGAAAGAGAATCTTATTTCCAGAGTTACCATAATTATTAAGTGTCCAGTTTTCAACAAAAAATTACAAGCCATACAAAAAAATAGGGGAGCATGGCCCGATCCAAGAAAAAAAAAAAAAAGCAGAAAGTGTCCTAAAAAAGATATGATGATGAGTCTACCACACAGACTTTAAAACAACTGCCTTAATGATGCTTTCAAAACTAAAGATGTGGAAAGGATAAAATAAACAATGCATAAACCAAATACAAATGTCAGTAAAGAGAAAAGCTAAAATGGAACACCAACAAAAATAAATTTTGGAGCTGAAAAGGAGAATAACTCAAATTAAAAAGTGAATACAGACACTAAAAGCAGATTTGAGTAGGCAGAAGAAAATATCAGTGAACTTGAAGTGGAAATTAGCTTGTCTGAGGAACACAAAATGTTAAAAGAATGGAAGAAAAGTGAACAGAGCCTAAGGGACCTGTGTGACATCATCAAACAGACCAAGAGATGGCTTGTGATAGGTCTAGAAGAAGGAGAGAGGGAAGGGAGCATAAAGAATGTTTGAAGAAAGAATTGCTTAAAACTTCCCCAGTTTGATGAAATACATGAACGTAAACACCAAAAAAGCTCAACAAACTCCAAGTAAGATGAAGTGAAAGAGACCACCGCCTAGATACTTTATAAGACAACTTTCAAAAGCCTAGCATGAAGAAAGAACATTGACACCAAAAAGCAACATGCAGCTTACCATATACAAGCAGTTTTTAATAAGATCAGGAGATTTCTTTTCAGAAAATCTGGAGTCCAGAGGAGGTGGTCTGACAGAGCAAAAGTGGTAAAATAGAAACCTGGCAAACAATGATTCTATACCTAGTAAAATTATCCTTCAAAAGTGAGAGAGAAATTAAGACATTCATAGATAAATAAAAGATGAGGGAGTTAGTTATCACTAGTCCTAACCTAAAAAAAGTGCTCAGAGAGCTCTGCAGGGTGAAATAAAAGGACATTATACAGTAACTTGAAGCTGCATAAAGAAACAAATATTTCAATATAGGTAAGCACATGGAAAAGTATAAAACCTAGTATTACTGTAAAAATAACCTACAACCCCATTTTGTTCTACATGATTTATGAGAAAATGCATGTAAAATAAAACAATTATTTTTATAAAAGCTACTGTAATTCTTATTTTGGTTTATAACTCTACATTTGGTTTCCTACATAATCTAAAGACTAATGCTTTAAAAAGGTTGTTAGTTTATGGTTTTGAACAAAAATATAAAATGAATTTTCTGATATCAACAATGTAATGGGGTGAAGATGGAGCTATTAAAGAATAAGAAATTTTGCATGTTGTTGAAGTTAAGTTATAAATTCAAATTATAGTATTATAACTTGAGGATGTTCAATTTTAACTTCATGGTAACTACAAATAAAATAGTTATAGGATACATACAAAGCAAATAAGAAAATTTAAATGCTTTAGTACAAAATGAAAATAAAAGAAGACCATAATGCCGTAATACAAGAAATGAAGGACAAAAAAAAAAAAAAAAAAAAAAAAAAAAAAAAAAAAAGCTGTAAAGAATCTAGAAAACAAATAGTAAAATGGCAAAAGTAAGTCTCCGCTTGTCTGGAATCATTTTAAAAGTAAATGAATTAAAATCTTTAATCAAAAGACAAAAAAAGTCAAATCATGTGCTATTTACAGGAAATTCACATTAGATCTAAACTTGTAAATAGATTGAAAGTAAAAGGTTGGTAAAAAATGTTTTATGCAAATAGTTACCAAAAGAGAACAGACGTGGCTATACTAATGTCTGAATAAAAAACTTTAAATCCATAAAGTTTACAAAAGACAATGTAACATATTATAACTAATAATCTATTATTATATACTAATTCAAATTTAAATATAGCATAACTAATAATTATAAATATTAATATACTTAATGAGAAACCATCAAAATATACGAAGCAAAAACTGACAGAATTAAGGAGAGAAATAGACATTTACACAATAATAGTTGGAGATTTCAATACCCCACTCTCCTTATTGGATAGGACAACCAGACTGCAGATAAGTAAGGACTGAAACAACGTAATAAACCAACTAGATCTATGAGACATTTATCAAACACTCTACCCAACATCACAACATACACATTCTCATCAAGTCCACATGGATATTTTAGAGGATTGAGCATATGCTAGGGAACATATTAGATCTCAATAGATTAAAAAAAAAAAGAACATCTACAAAATGAATCAGAGAAGAAATATTCACAAAATGAGTCTGAGAAGAAAGCACAAGGTGACTTAGATACACATCAAGGTAAGTAAAAATGAAAATAAAACATATCAAAACATACGAGATATAGCCAAAGCAGTGCTAAGGGAAAAAAATTTAGCTATAAATGCTTACATAAAACATACAAACAAATAAACAAGAAAGATCTCAAATCAACAACCCAACTTTGCAATTTAAGGAGCTAAAGAAAATATAAATCACTAAACACAAAGGTAGAAGGAAGGATATAATAAAGATTGGAACAGATGTAAATTATAAAATGAAGTATTAAAAAATAGAGAGAAACAATGAAACCAAAATTGTTGCTTTGAAAAGGTCAACAAAATTGACAAACTTTTAGATCCATGACCAAAAAAAAGAGAGAACTCAAATTACTAAAATTATAAATGAACGTAAGTACATTATTCCCAATTCTCCAAATAACAGATTATAAGAGAGAACAATAAAAAAACTGTATGGCAGCAAACTGGATAAGGCAGGTGAAATGCACATATCCCTAAAACACAAAATCTACAAAATTAAATTATGAAGAAATAGAAAATTTTAATATAGAGATGTTTAAATATATAGATGTATAAATAGAAAAAGATTGAATCAGTAATTGAAACTCTCCCCTCTGAAGAAAAGCCATGGTTGTGATGGCTTCATGGATGAAGTTTACCAAATACTAAAAGAACTAACTCAAATCATTCTTATACTTTTCTAAAACATTAAAAAAAAAGAACAAACACTTTTTTACTTCTTTGTGAGGTCAACATTTTTTTTGAAAGAAAAGCCAGATAAAGGGTGTGAATATTGAAGGTATATATTAGGTAGATATATATAGAGAGAGAGAGGGAGAGAGAGAGAGAGAAAAGTTTAAACCCAATTTCCTTTATGATTATTACACTGCTAGTAGAATCCTAAACAAAATACTACCAAAAAAAAATCAGTAGGATATTAAGAGATTACTCACCCTGACCAAGTGGAACTTATCTATGGGATGTAAGAGTGTTTCAACACAGGAAAATCAATCAATGTAATGCACTATATAATGAAGCGGAAATAAACACACCTGAGCCTCTTAATTGATGCACAAAAGGCATTGGGAAAATGTAGCATTATCTCAAAAAAAAAAAAAAAAAAAAAAAAAACACTCAACAAACTTGTAATAGAAGGAAAGTACCTTAACTTGATAAGGTGAATATTTGAAAAATCTATAATAAACATCATATTCAATAATGAATATTATAAAGTTTTCCTCAAAGATTAGGTGAAAAGCAAGGATGCTTGCTTTCTGATAAATAATTTCTATTCAATACAGTACTAGAAATTCTGCCAGAGAAACCGGACAAGGAAAAGAAATAAAATACATCTAACTTGGAAATGATGAAGTAAAATGATGTCTGTTTAGAAATGATATAATATTGTACAAACAAAAGCAAAAACAAAGCTAAAATTTCTGGAAAATGTTATTTGAACTAACAAATGCTACAAAGTAGCAGAAAACAAAGTCAGCACGCAAAAAATCAGTTGCATTTCTATACAATGACAATAAAATATCTAAAATAAAATTATGAAAACAATTAAATTTATAATTACATAAAAAAATTAGGAATTAATTTAAACCAACATGTTAAAGATTTGTACTATAAAACTATAAAATATTGCTAAAATAAATTTTTAAAAATTTAATTAAATGAAAACTTATCCCATTCTTAAAGAATAAAACCACGAAATTATTAAGATTTCAATACTATCCAAAGCAATATATAGATTCAAAACAATCTCTATCAAAACTTCAATAATAATTTTCAAGAAATAAAACTCATCTTAAGTTTATATGGAACCTTACAGGACCCTCAGTGGTTAAAACAATCTTGAAAGGGAATAACAAAACAGGTCAAAACAGCATGGTTCTGGCATAAAAACAGACATAGAAAGTAATGGAATAAAATGGAAAGCCCAAAAATAAACCCTGCGTATATGTTAAAATGATTTGGGTCAAGGGTTAGAAGATTATTCAATGGGGAAAAGACAGTCTTTTCAAAAAAAAAAAAAAAAAAATGGTATCGGGAAAACTGGATATCCACCAATTAAGAAGAAAATTGGACCATTGTCTAACACTATTTTCAAAAATCAACTCTAAATGGATGAAAGACCTAAATGTAAAACCTAGCACTATAAGACACTATCAGGAGAGGAAGAAGACAACCCCCAGAATAGAAGAAAATATTTGCAAATCGTACCTGTGATATAGGATTAATAATCAGAATATAGCGATGACTCCTAACACTTGGCAAACAAAAAGCAAACAATACAATTTACAAATAAGTAAAGGACTATGTCCATTCAAGACGTTATAACACGCTGGGCACAGTGGTTCACGTCTGTAATCCCAGCAGTTTGGGAGGCTGAGGTTGGTGGATCACCTGAGTCCAGGAGTTCAAGACCAACATGGACATCATGGCAAAACCCTGCCTCTACTAAAAATACAAAAATTAGCTGGGCATGGTGGTGCCTGCCTGTAATACCAGCTACTTGGGAGGCTGAAGCACAGGAATCCTTGAACCTGGGAGGTGGAAGTTGCAGTGAGCCAAGATTGTGCCACTGGATTCCAGAGCAGACTCTGTTTCAAAAAACAAACAAAAAAAGATGCTCTAACAAAAATGATTTGTTTTAATGCGACCCCCAGAGCAAATGCCAGAGAAAAGGCAAGTAGGCAAGGCAAAAAAAAAAAAACTTTATTTACAAACCAATGTGAGGGAGGGGAGAGGTTCACTGGCCTCCGGTGATGGAGGCTGACGAAGTCGCTCCGGCGTTCTCCGGCGAGGTTCTTAGGTCCACACAGGAGCAGGGGCCAAGGAAGTTCACTCCGGCATTCTCAGACGAGGTTCCTGGGTCCCGCGCAGGAGGAGGGGCCGAGGAAGTTCGCTCTGGGGCTCTCGGGCAAGGTTCCTGGGTCCCGTGCAGGAGGAGGGGCTGAGGAAGTTCGCTCCGGCACTCTCGGGTGAGGTTCCTGGGTCCCGCGCAGGAGGAGGGGCCGAGGAAGTTCGCTTCACGCGCCCGCCGGGAGCAGCTTTTATGTCCTGGGCCCGGGAGTGGGAGGGCAGTGGGCGGGACATAGGCGGGTCAGGGGCGGGTCGATAGGCGTGGCTACGCGGGTTCCCGTTTCTCTCTGTCGGAGGTCGGGTTGCGCCTGCGCAGTCGACCCGTGTCTCTCCCAGGTGCGGGAAAGTTGACGGTGAAGAACCCGGAACTGCGCCATCTTGCCTCCGTTTGTCCAAACAGTCCAACCTTCCATTGATAATAGTGACAAGGGCGGCGTGGTCTGTCTGGCTACTTCCTGCTGTTAAGGGACGTCATTAAGGTTGGGGTCTATGGTTGGTATTTGGACGTACAGATGAAGAAGCATCTGGTTGAAGGTGACGTGCGTGATCTCTTGAACTTTGGCTCGGAGAAATTTGATTAAAACAGGAGCAAGACATAAGACAAAACAGAGGATTAGTATGGGAATTAGGAACGGGAGCATCTGCTGTATTACGGGCAGCAGCCATACCGGTGGTCCGGGGGTGAAGGGGGTATTGTAGGTTTTTAGTTCTGCTTTAATCCTGTTTAGGGTTTGGATGTTAGTGTCCACTAGGCCTGACTCGTTTACGTAATAGCAGCATTCTTCTCCTAAGAGACATGTTCCTCCTTTTTCTGCAGTAAGTAAATCTAATGCTCACTTATTTTGTGCTGCTACCTGGGCCACTGAGGTAATATGACGCTGCAGAGAGGCCAGGCTTTCAGCTGAAGCCTCTATGGCCTCTCGGATTTGAGCTGCTAGAGATTGGGTAGACTGTACCGAGTGGGCAAGTGCCCCAGTTCCAAGCCCTGACGCCACTAAGGAGGCGGCCAGGGAGACTCCGATGACTAGGGGAAGG